>NC_064826.1:117546969-117850000 GCF_024166365.1 Elephas maximus indicus | reverse complement strand
TAAAAGGAATTAGTCTCTTCTGTGACTCCTTGAAACATTTGTTGTTAACTATAATTTATTGGCTAATACCTAAAGCTCTCTCTAAAAAGTGTGCATTTCCCTAATGTGGGCAGGTGTGAAAAGGCTCTTTAGGAGCTCCAGGCTCTAGAGATCAGTTTCTTCTTGTTGAATGCTTCCAAGTCAGTCAGCAGCTGACCCATCCCATGAAGTATCACTGTCATCATAGCACCCTCACTGTTCCATCCTGTCCCCACCAATTTGAGGCTGGGTAACCTGGGCTTCTAGTAGTAGTAAAAACAAAATGTGGGGTAAGTACCTTACTGGACATTAGATTGTTCCCTGTACCTGTGTTGTTTTACAGAGAGGAAAAGGATTTGGGTAGGTAAAGAGAAGCATGCAGAATCCCCAAACAGGTCCATACCAGTTAAGACTTACAAACCTACAGTTGATGCTAATCAATTAATCTCCTCATTAATTGTGGGGAGCGGAGTTGGCTACTCCTAAGAGACCAAAGACAAAACATGTCATAGAGCCACTGTCCTATGACTGTGTCTTTTCTAGATCAATGTCTTCAGGGAAGTTTTAAAACCCTTGTTGCATATTAGAATTACCCTCAGAGCTTTTAAAAATATGTCATTGCCTGGGCCCCATTCTAGACTATTCTATCAAATGGTATAAGACAATTTCCATTAATAAAACACTTTCTGGTTCTAAGAACAAAGTGTTTAATCATCTAACCTCCCCTGCAGCCCCAAGAGTTGGATACCAGTATCACCATTTCACAAAGGAGTAAACTGAGTGGTCAAAGAACTTGCCCCAGTTTGAGCAGCTCCTGGTAGAGCAGGGGCTGAATTTGGACAGTAGAGTCAGACCCTCACTCACAGGATACTATGCAACCTTAACATTTCAACTTTCACCAGGTACCAAAGCAAAGACCGAATAGTGAGAGTCCTAATACAGAGAGCACTGGGATGTGAGCTGTGTTGGCTTCCAGGATCACCAAAATCTGAAGGCAAACAATGTCTACAACCGGAGACAGCACACTCCCCTGGCTGAGTGTCCATCTGCTTCACTGGGGAGGGAGAAGTGGAAATATCTCAGATTACCATATATCCTTATCTCCTTTTGTATCTATGATGTCTTGTAACCATCTATGCTTATATGTGGCTAATCACATCCCTTTTTGTGATCCCAGTGAGTGGGCTTGTCACTATCAACAAACTTTTTTGCCGTGGTGCCAGAATTCAGTTATAGAACTGCTCTGGTAATTGTGATGTGATTATGTCAAGATGCAGGCCACATTTGACTGATACTGGCCCAGCCAGATGAAAGGCATCATCTCTCCAGGAGCATTGTATCTGTGCAGCTGCTGATTTGCCTGAGTTTGCTGCACCTTAGTCCTGTATATGCAAGACCATGGGCATGCAAACATACACATGTGCATGTGAACACACACACACACACATACACACACACAGAAAAACAGTTTTTGATTTTGGTGTGTGAAGTGTCAGGCTCATAGACAGCACGTGGGAGTCCTGAAGACGACACTGTAACAGCTCATGTTCCCCTGGATATTCATAAAGAGCCGTTGCACTCATCTTGAGGCTTCAACTATGGGCCTTGGCTGGACCTTATTCTACCTCACCCGTAGAGTAGGGCTGCCAGATAAAACACAGAATACTCAGTTAAATTTGAATTCCATATCAACAATGAAAAGTACTTTAGCATAAGTGTGTCCCAAAGATTGCATGGGATATATTTACACTAAAAGTATTTGTTTTTTATCTGAAATTCATTTTTAACTGGCCAGTCTGTATCTCAACTTGCAAAATCTTGTAACCTTACCCATAAGGGAAGTGTTTTCCAGGTTTGAGCTTCACTGTCTAGGTATTCTAAGCCAATATGTGAAAGGAGGGAGTGGTGTCTCAGTGGTAATTGTTTGAAGATCTGCTGGGATCATTTAAAAACCCGTTGCTGTTGCATTGATTCCAACTCATTGCAACCGTATCAGACAGAGTAGAACTGCCCCATATGGTTTCCAAGGAGCGCCTGGTGGATTCAAACTGCCGATTTTTTTGGTTAGCAGCTGTAGCTCTTAACCACTACGCCACCAGAGTTTCCAGTGGGATCATTTGGTGCTCTCCAAACAATGAGCCAAGTTAAAGGTAATTGAAAACAGATATGTCCCCTGAATGTAACACTGCTGTAATTGCCAATGATCTTTAAAGACGCTTTATTGGGTCTAAAATTGAAGTTCAGTGAACAATTACCAAAAAATGCTAAGCCTTCTACAGTACTTGTCCCAAGAAAATCTGCATTCAAGTGCTGTCTCTGACAGGCCTGTTGCCATGATTATCCAAAAAAAAAAAAAAAAAACCAAACCAAACCCAGTGCCGTCGAGTCGATCCCGACTCATAGCTACTCTATAGGACAGAGTAGAACTGCCCCATAGAGTTTCCAAGGAGCGCCTGGCGGTTTCAAACTGCTGACCCTTTGGTTAGCAACCACAGCACTTAACCACTACACCACCAGGGCCATGATTATAACATCCTGCAATTAGAAGGACACAGTTTGCTGTTCTTTTTTATCTTAAGGAAGTTTATAAACTCTTGGAAGGAAAATTATAAATTTCCTTTTTATTCAGAGTCTTAGTTTGTCTAGGTAAAAACATGGAAGTCTTGGTTTAAACTGAACCTACATTTCTAGAAGCTTTATAATTGCAGTTACATCCCAGTGGCTTCCTTTATTTATGTAGAAGGTAATTATAAAAGTAACTTTAAAACTTGCCAACATATTGCTTACTCATATTTTGAGAACATGAATGCTTTCTAAATTCATTTTACTCCATATCCCATCTAAAAGGATGATCTAAGATTGTTTTCATTCTAATGTCATAGCTCCATTTTTTTCTATTCCCCATGATTTTAAATTCCATTTTATTTTCTGTTCTATGGGGTAACTGATGGGGAGATATTGATTTAAATGTTCTATTCAATACTATTGTTCTAATAAGAAGACTTTAAAAAAAACCATTGCCATCAAGTTGATTCTGATTTACAGCAATCATATAGGACAAAGTAGAACTGTCCCATAGGGTTTCCAAAGCTGTAAATCTTTATGGAATCAAACTGCCACATCTTCCTTCCATTCAGCAGCTGGTAGGTTCAAACAACCAACCTTTTGGTTTGCTTTAACTACTGTGCCACCAGGTCTCCTAAGAAGACATAGGTAATTCTATTCTCACTGTAAATGAATTTATGTTATGTTATATTGTAAAATGTATCCCCCAAAAAATATTTGGTGAAATCCTAACCTCTATATCTGTGGATATAATTGTTTGGAAATAAGGTTTTCTTTGTTTTGTTAATTAGACCATAAACCAGTGGAAAAAACAAAACAAAACAAAATCATCATCAAGTCGATTCTGACTCACAGTGACTCTATGTGACAGAGTAGAGCTGCCCCATAAGGTTTCCAAGTTGTTGCTGGTAGATTCAAACTGCCCACCTTTTGATTAGCAGCCGAAAGCTTAACCACTGCACCACCAGGGCTCCAAACTAACCAAGTAGAGTGGGTTCTAAATCTAATCACTTCTGAATTATAAAAAGCCGATTAGACACAGAGATGCTCATAACGGGGAATGTGACATGATGGCATGTGAGGATCCCCAAGGAAGAAATGAGTGCCCAGAGCTACCAATGAAGAAGGAACTGAGGCAGCCAGGACCTAGATTTGGGCTCATAGTCTCCAGAACTATGAAAAAGTAAATTTCTGGTCTTTAAAGTCACCCACTTGTGGTATTTGTCTTAGAGCAGCACAAAGAGACTAAGACATGTTATAACAATAAATAGTAGCATGTTCAGTGATAACCATGTGCCAGGCATTGTATCAAGTGCTTCAGCACATTTTTAATTCAATTTTCATAAGATTTTTGTAAAGTAGAAACTGTATGATCCCAATTTCACAGATGAAGAAATAGGTACAGTATAACAGATTTAAGGCAGCACCTATCTAAGGGCCAGAACAAGGATTTGGAAGAGAATGGAGAATTCACATTCCTAACTACTTCACAAACTATTCTTTAATAGATGTGAACATATAAATATCACAATGTAGCTGAATTATTTAGAAATGATTCTTAATTATACCTATCCTGCATTCCTAGATCAACAGCTTCTACTGAATTTAAGGAGTTGCCTTGGCTGAATATTTTAAAGTAAGATGATCAGTTGTTTCAAGTAACTAAATCATCTGGCTTGTTTGTAGCATGCAGACACACACTTTATGATTCATGTAAAATTTACATTCCTACAAATCATATTAAAATTACTTCTTCTTTCACATCAGATAAGATAGCACTTTCTAAAATATGTTTTACAGAATATAGTTGTGTGGGATATTAATAATTGCTACATGAAAAAGGGGCTCTGGTGTCAAAGCACATGCTTGGTAAAATGAAGTTAAACAGGTGTCTGCTCTAAGACTCTAGAATTTTTACTCTGCTTTTATGTGTACATTCCAGTTATATTGCTGCATACCAAGTAATCTCAAACTTAGTGGCATAAAATGAAAAACATTTGATTATGCCAATGGATTTTGTGGGTTGGGACTCAGACACAGCAGGTGGCAATGGCCTGTCTCTGCTCCATGATGGTGCCTTAGCTGGCCCACTCAAACATTATCAGGCTGTCAATGGCTGGGGGCTGGAATCATGTGACGTTCCCTTTCTTTATCATGTGTGCCCCCTGGACTGAGGGGAGTTAAAGTGTAGGACTGTTAACAGGAGCCTCTCAGGTGGCTTGGCTTCCTTCCTGGTGGCCTCTGGTGGACTTCTTACATAGTGGCTCAGTGTTCCAAGTAGGAGTGGTCCAGTGAACAAGGCAGAAGATGCATCAACTTTTCTCAATGAATTTCAAAACTCATGCAGCGTCAATTCATCTACTTTCTATTGTTTACAGACACGTCAAAATGCCACCCACATTGCCCGTGTTAGGAAATGTTTCATAGGAAACATAGAAAGTTAGACCAGGAGGGACCTTAGATTCCTAGACGTACTCCTTATTTCCCAGGTGTGGTAACATGTAGCCACGGAGGAGTTGTGGCCTATAAAAAAAATATATAGCCATGGCAAATGGTACTGGTAAAAGCTAGACTCTCTCACTCTCTCATCTTCCTGTAGAGGGACATACGATGTGAGGGTGAAAGTGTTGAGCCTGTACCTTCATTTCTCTACTTGTTCATGGAAGAGTTTACAAATTTTCAGAAGAATCATTTCCCCCAGGAATAGGGATTACTTCTACAGTACTCCTGATAGGTTATAGCTCAGCTTTAGATGAACTATCTTCAAGTGAACACCAGTCTCTCTTATAGCTGGATGTTACCATGTGACTAAAATATGGTCAACAAGATGTAAGCAATTAACAACATCAACTTGAAAAATTAGGTAGGAACCTTAGTGGGCAGTGAGTTAAAGGGGGAGGAAAAACTCAGAAAAGGAAAATGAGAATTGCTATGCAACTTGAAAAATGTAATCAGTGTCACCAAATTGTACATGTAAAAGCTGTTGAATTGCTGTATGTTTTGCTGTGTATATTCTCAAAGACAACTACAAAAAAAGAAAAAGATGTAGGCAAAATTGTTGTGTGGACTGAATTCAGGGAAAGCTATGTTTATTGTGTGGGAAACCTTTTTAGCATTCTAACTCCTCTGCTACGGGTCTAGAACATGGATGTAATGACTGAAGTCATAGTAGGCACCTTGGACAAAGCAGAGACCTGAGGACTAAGAGCACTCAGTGAAAGTAGCATGACAGAAAGAGGGGAGCCCATACCCTGAAGCCATAATGGAGCCTCTATATCAGCCCTGAACCACCTCATGCTAGATTTCTCTTAGGTGAAAAAAAATTAACTTCTATTATATTTAAGCCACTTTCAATGTATCTTCTGTTGTTATGCAGATGACTATAATCTTTTTGAAGGTATATTTTTGTATTCTTTATTTAAACGTATGCATTCATTTTAAGTATACAATTCATTGATATCTGGCAAATGTATATACCCATGAATCTAGTGCCATAATGATACCAAACATTTCCATTACCCCCCAAAGATTGTTTGTTCCCCTTTGCAATCCATCTCTCCCTATGCTCCTGGCCCTAGGCAATCATTGATCTTTTTTTTTTTTTATCTCCATAAGTTATTTTGCATTTTACAGAATTTTCCACAAATGGAATCACACAGTATGTACTCTTTGGGGTCTGATTTTTTTCATCTAGTTTTAAGATTTTGAGACTCATCTACGTTTCATGTATCAGTAGTTTTTTGTTTTGTTTTGTTTTTAATTACTGAATTTTTCATTCTATGGATATATCACAATGCATTCAACCATTTGTCTCTTGGACATTTAGGTTGCTTTTGGTTTCTGATCATTGTGAGTAGAGCTGTTGTGAACATTTGTGTACAAAGCTTGTATGGGCATATGATTTCATTTCTCTTGAGTAAATAACTAGAAGTAAAATATCTGAGTCATATATTAGGTGTATGCTTAAAATTTGAAGAGACTATCAAACAATTGTCCAAAGAAGTTGTGCCATTTCAAACTCCCACCAGTAGTGTAAGAAGGTTCCAGTGCACCGTATTTTTGTTAAAATTTGGTTTTGTCAGTCTTTTTAATTTAGACATTTCTAAAGTGTGTGCAATGACAATTCTTGTGGTTTTAGTTTGCATGTATCTGATGAGTCATGATGCGGGACTTCTTTTCGTGTGCTTTTTGCTATTCCTATATCTTTGGTGAAGAGTATTGTCAAATATCTTGCCCCTTCATTACTGAGTGCCTGTCTTCTTATTACTGAGATGAATTATTATTATTTTTAAAAAATATTCTGGATGTCAGTATTTGTCAAATATATGTACTGATTTTATCATTATTATTCTGTGGTTTTATTATTTTAATAACAGTGCCTTTGGAGGAGTTTTTTAAAAATTTTATTTTGGAGAAGTCCAATTTATGAATCATTTTTCCTATTATGGCTTTTACTTTTGTTGTGCAAATATCTTCTATATTCTACAACGTTATAGTTTTTGCCTTTACATATTTCTGCTATCCACCTGAGGATGGTAGCTGCCTCCTAAAATTACCTCAGAAGTCCCTTTTTGCTTTTTTAGTTTTCTGATCCCTGTTTATTGAATAACTTTATTAAATTATTTCTGTTAAAAATACCTAGTGTTTTTGTTCCTTTCATTCTTTTGTTCCTTATCTGTACTTTGGTATTTATACAATCTAAAGTTTTTTTTTTTTTTAAAGGCGGAGATGAAATTTGTTTGCCATCCATCAGCATTAACGTCTGAACGTGACTTACTCCAAACAAGTATTTTGGTTATCCCCTGGGGAAGATGAGCACCTCCCAATGAAGCTGATGTCTCCATGTTCATACAGAATATCAACAGAAGAAGGAGCAATCAATAATATGTAAGTTAGCTCACAGTTTATATAACATTAATAGCTAACATTTGTTGATGTTCCAAGCATTTTGCATTTATAACTCATATCCTTAAAACAAGAAAAAAAAACAATTGCCATCAAGTCAATTCTGACTCATGGTGACCCTATATATGTTGAGTAGAACTATGTTGCATAGGATTTACGGTTTCTGATTTTTTGAAGTAGATGACCAGGCCCTTCTCTCTTGGGACCTCTTAGTATACTCAAATCTCCAACCTGTCAGTTAGCAGCTGAGCACATTAACTGTTTGCAACACCCAGGGGCTCCTCAGACAGTAGTTATTTCTACCATTTTGCAGATGAGGAAACTGAGATTTAGGACATCCATTAACATCTTAATTTCCTAAATTCAAGAATTTGTGAATTATATAAAGCCGTACAAATCACAATTATTTTCTTCAAGGATCTAAATAACTAGTTTAAGTGATAAGTTGTATGTAAATGAGAGGTTAGCACTGATCAAGATAGTATAAAAAATGAAAAAAAAAAAAGAGTATGGAAATACTGACCATCTCCCAACAAAGAAATGTGTAAGTAGTTGCTAAGAGTATGGGCATATATTAAGTAATATAGAAATTTAGATGAGCTGAGAGAGAATCTATTAGAAGTCATTTATGAATGATGATAAGTGCTTAGTGACTGAGAAATGTGTATGATGCTAACAGGAGGCGGGAATAAAGAAGGCTTTCTTGGGAAGAAGATGAAGGGGAAGGTGATGGGTGAACAGTGTGTATCTGTTTAGGCTAAATCTATGTGTGTATCAAACACAGAGAGAGCCCTGAGCTGCAGGGTGGGAGCCCCTGCTCCCCACAGGCACTGCTGTGGGGTCTTAGGCAAGGCATTTACCACTCTGAACTTCAAGTTTTCATCTGTCAAATGAGAAGGCTGAGCTAGGCATTACTGATACTTATTTCATCTTGAAAATTATATTCACTATGTAGGCTACTTTTTACACTTTTAAAAGAATGATTAAGACTGTCTATTCTCTGAGTCAGAATCGACTCGACAGCAGTGAGTTTCATTAGGAACATGGAGCTCTGGTGGCACAGTGGTTAAGAGCTCAGGCTGCTAACTAAAAGGTTGGCGGTTCAAACCTACCAGCCTCTTCTTGGAAACTCTATGGGGTAGTTCTACTTTGTCCTATACTGTTGCTAGGAGTTGGAATTGACCTGACAGTAATGGGTTTGGTTTTTGGTTTATTAGGAATACAAGCAGTCTCCTGGTTATAAACAAGATCCATTCCTAACTGTGTCTTTAAGTCAAATATGGAAGTTTTGAAACAGGTGCATACAGTTCTTATCTAGCCTTACCTGAGTGCAAGAAAAGGCTCGAAGACCTTTCAATTATTTAAAAGCTACACTTGCAGCAAGTGAAGATGATCATGATGAAGACTTTGTTGCATGTAGGGATTGGTTCCTGCATGCCTCTGTCAATTTGTCATTCTGTGGGGGCTTGCGTGTTTCTGCGATGCTGGAAGCTATGACACTGGCATTCAATACCAGCAGGGTCACCCATGATGGTCAGATTTCAGCTGAGCTTCCAGATTAAGACAGACTAGGAAGAAAGACCTGGTGGTCTACTTCTGAAAATAATTAGCCAGTGAAAACATGATGAATAGCAGCAGAACATTATCTGATATAGAACATTATCTGTGAAGATGAGCCTCTCACATTGGAAGGCGCTCAAAAGACAACTGGGGAAGAGCTGTCTTCTCAAGGTAGAGTTGACCTTAATGATATAGATGGAGTCAAGCTTTCAGGACCTTTATTTGCTGGTGTGGCACAGATCAAAATGAGAAAAAAAAAAAAAAGCTGAAAATATCCATTAATAACTGGAACATGGAATGTATGAAGTATGAATCTAGGAAAATTGGAAATCTTCAAAAACGAAATGGGAAGCATAAACATATATATCCTAGGAATTAGTGAGCTGAAATTTATTGGCCATTTTTTTTTTTTTGTTTGGTATTGGCCATTTTGCATCAGACAATCATATGATCTATTATGCTGGGAATGACAACTTGAAGAGGAATGGTGGTGCATTCATCATCAAAAACAACATTTCAAGATCCATCCTGAAGTACAAAGCTGTCAGTGATAGGATAATATCCATGCACCTACAATGAAGACCAGTTAATATAACTATTATTCAAATTTACACACCAACCACTAAGGCCAAAGATAAAGAATCTGAAGATTTTTACCAACTTCTGCAATCTGAAATCGATCAAGCATGCTATCAGTGTGCATTGGTGATTACTGGTGATTGAAAAGTGAAAGTTGGAAAGAAAGAAGAGGGAACAGTGGTTGGAAAATATGGCCTTAGTGACAGAAACAATGCTGCAGATTACATGATAGAATTTTTCAAGACCGACTTCTTCATTGCAAATACCTTTTTTCAACAATGTAAATGGCAACTGTACACATGGACCTTGCCAGATGGGATACACAGGAATCAAATTGACTACATCTGTGGAAAGGAACAATAGAAAAACTCAATATCATCAGTCAGAACAAGGTCAGGGGCCAACTGCAGAAAGACCATCGACTGCTCATGTGAAAGTTCAAGTTGAAACTGAAGAAAATTAGAATTTCATGAGAGCCGAAGTATGACCTCGGGTACATCTCACCTGAATTTAGAGACCATCTCAAGAATGGATTTGATGTATTGAACACTAATGACCAAAGACCAGATGAATTGTGAAATTACATAAAGAACATACATGAAGTGAGAGGTCATTAAAAAGGCAGCAAAGAAAGAAAAGATGAAAATGGATGTCAGAAGAGACTCTGAAACTTGCTCTTAAACATTGACTAGCTAAAGCAAATGGAAGAAATGGTGAATTAGAAGAGCTGACAGGAGGAGACAATATAATGCCATGTCCAAAGACCTGGAGCTAGAAAACCAAAAGGGAAGAACACGCTTGGCATTTCTCAAGCTGAAAGAATTGAAAAAAGTTCAAGCCTTGAGTTGCAATCGTGAAGGATTGTATGGGGAAAATATTAAACGATGCAGGAAGCATCAAGAGAAGATGGAAGGAATACACACAGAGCCATTATACCAAAAAGACTTAGTTGATGTTCAAATATTTCAGGGGGTAGCATATGATTATGAGCCAATGGCACTGAAGGAAGAGGTCCAAGCTGCACTGAAGGCATTGGCAAAAAACAGCCTCCTGGAATTGTTGGAATACCATTTGAGATGTATCAGCAAATGGATGCAGCACTGGAAGTGCTAACTTATCTATGCCAAGAAATTTGGAAGACAGCTGCCTGGACAACAGACAAGGAAACAATCCATATTTATGTCTATTCCCAAGAAAGATTATCCAACCAAATGCAGAAATTATCAAACAATATCACTAATATCACACCCAAGTAAAATTTTGCTGAAGATCATTTAAAAGTGGCTGCAGCAGTACATCGACAGGGAGCTGCCAGAAATGCAAGCTGAATTCAGAAAAGGACTCAGAACCAGGGGTATCATTTCTGATGTCAGATGGATCCTGGCAGAAAGCAGAGAATACCAGAAAGATGTTTACCTGTGTTTTATTGACTATGCAAAAGCGTTTGGCTGTGCGGATCATAACAAATTGTGGATAACATTGAGAAGAATGGAAATTCTGGAACATTTAAGTGTGCTCATGAGAAATCTGTACATAGATCAAGAAGCAGTTGTTCAAACAAAATAAGGGGATACTACATGGTTTAAAGTCAGGTGTGTGTGTCAGGGTTGTATTCTTTCACCACACTTAATCTGTATGCTGAGCAAATAATCTGAGAAACTGGGTTATATGAAGAAGAACACTGCATCAGAATTGGAAGAGGACTCATTAACAACCTTCAATATGCAGTTGACACAACCTTACTTGCTGAAAATGAAGAGGACTTGAAGCACTTACTAATGAAGATCACAGATTACAGCCTTCAGTATAGGTTACACCTCAACATAAAGAAAACAAAAATTCTCATAAGTGTACCAATGAGTAACATCATAATAAACAGAGGAAAGATTCAAGTTGTCAAGGATCTCATTTTTCTTGGATCTAAAATCAACATCCATGGAAGCAATAGTCTAAAAATCAAATGACACATTGCATTGGGCCAATCTGCAGCAAAAGTCCTGTTTAACGTGTTAAAAAGCAAAGATGTCACCTTGAAGACCAAGGTGTGCCTGATCTAAGTCATGGTGTTTTCAATCACCTCATATGCATGGGAAAGCTGGACAATGTATAAGGGAGACCAAAGGAGAATTGACGCCTTTGAATTATGGTATTGGCGAAGAATATACCAGGGACTCACAAAAGAATGAGCAAATCTGTCTTTGAAGAAGTGCTGCCAGAATGCACCTTAGAAGCAAGGATGACAAGACTAAATCTCACATACTTTGGACATGGTATCAGGAGGGATCAGTCCCTGGAGGAGGTCATCATGCTTGGTAAACCAGAGGGTCAACAAAAAAGAGGAAGACCTTAAATGAGATGGACTGACACAGTGTCTGCAACAACGGGCTCAAGCACAGCAATGAGTGTGAGGAAGGTGCAGGACCAAGCAGTGTTTTGTTCTGTTGCATACAGGGTCCCTGTGAGTTGGAACTGACTCAATGGCACCTAACAACAACAGAGGTTGGTTCAATAGTTTCTAAGTGAGGGGAAATTTACATAACATTAAAGGGCGGGTATGAGGTGGTGTCCTTAAGTCAGATGTTCACTAGGATTGCCTGTTCAATCAAAATAGTATACATAGTTTGTTTTTTGTTGTTTAATGAAATCTCTTAGATACACAGATCATTTACAGCTTTTAGGATGGAAACTTCCTTCAGATTCTAAAACACTCCAGACTTGTTTAAGCTTTTTTTTTTTTCCATGTAGACGCAGGAAAGAAATCAAAAGTAAGGAAAATGTGAAGAGAAAATACTTTTTTTTTATTCCACAAATGTTGTTCTTCCATCTTCAATTAAAAAAAAAAAAATTCTGAAAGAAACCTGCTTTCCATGGTACTTCAAGAGTGATGGCAGAAAATTTGGTCTCATGAAATGTCCACACAGACCTGGAGGTTGCTGATCCTTGAACTCCTGCTGGTCCCTCGAGAGCACTTGTTCTTCCCATGCCTCCCATCAGCAAATGCCTCAGGAAGCCAACCAAACACTTCCAGCTTTACCCTGGACCACAGAGAGCATGGGTCAGAAGTTGGATGCAAAATCTTTCCAAGGTGTTATTTCAACTAAATAATCCGTCCCTTCTTTGTTGTCCTTAAGTAAAGCCACTTTCTATTGATAGGACAAACATGCTTTCTAAAAGTATAGACTGCAGGTTGGCCAGGTTACAACAGTCATTATCTAATGGCTTGTGACCCTATACTTCCCATCTGAGATGGTTCATCATTGCACTTAACAAACATTTGCTGAACAACTCTGAGGGAACAGTCTCTCTAATTTGCTGTGGGATCAGGTTTATTGATTTTATGAATTCTCCTCTTGGGAGTCTCTTGGTTACTGGAAGAATTAAACAAGTAAATACAGCACTATACCATACATTAAAAAAAGTTAGACTTACTAAAATAATAAAACAAACAGGATAATTTGTTCTCTCACTTTAATAACAGCCTTGGGGTCATGGGGTGTTGGCTGAAATATAGAAGATGTGGTTACTAACCTCAGCTCTTCGTGGCTCTAGCATCTCAGACCCTGAGGCCTGTCATTCTGCAGGTAGTGATGGTGGATAGGTTTTCTGAGTGACCTGTTCCTGTTAACTTGTACCTGCTGAATTTGCTAACCTGAGCTCTCTGTGCCTGTGTTTCATACGACCTAGCCATGCTCTGCCACTGCAGGGTAACCTTCCTGCCCCCAATATCAGCACATTTCTGTTCCAATGGGGGTCATCACTTTCTCCCTCTAAGATGCACACAGGCTTTCCAGAGTCAGCTGAGCATGTCTAGTCTACTTGATTTTAGCCAAGGTTTCCTGAGAACTTCATATAAGGCAATATCTTTGCATAGGGAGAAGATGCCGAACCCGGCTGATCAGGGTCCCCATCCCAGATGTATCACCCACCAGGTCTATCATCTTCAGTAAGTTACCAAATTTTTTCTCAGACAGAGTTTCTATATCTATAAAATCAGGGATATAAAACTCACTTCAAGGGCATTTTGGGAGGATTAACTTAAATGGTTCACAAAGAGTACTTGGCATACCCTTGCCAGCCAACATATTTCCTTTAATGGACACTGTCTTCTTGGGAAGCTCCTGATCCTAGGAAGACAGAGGGTGGGACCACATCTCTGTGTTTGAATGCTAAAACGACCTTTTTACCTATTTGTCTCTTCCTTTGGACTACAAGAATTCATTGCACCTAACAAAATAATCTTTCTTGGGAATAGACATAAATATGAATCTCTTCCAGTCAGTTGGCCAGGAAGCTGTCTTCCATATTTCTTGGCATAGATGAGTGAGCACCTCCAGTGCTGCATCCCTTTGTTGAAATATCTCAATTGATATTCCATCAATTCCTGGAGCCTTGTTTTTCGTCAATGCCTTCAGAGCAGCTTGGACTTCTACCTCCAGTAACATCAGTTCCTGATCATATGCTACCTCTTGAAATGGTTGAACATCGGCCAATTCTTTTTGGTGTAATAACTCTGCATATTCCTCCATCTTCTTTTGATGCTTCCTGCATCGTTTAATATTTTCCCCATAGAATCCTTCACTATTGCAACTTGAGGCTTGAACTTTTTCTTCAGTTCTTTTAGCTTGAGAAATCCCTAACATGTTCTTTCCTTTTGGTTTTCTATCTCCATTTCTTTGCACGTGTCGTTATAATACTTTACTTTGTCTTCTCCAGCCACCCTTTGAAATCTTTTGTGCAGTTCTTTTACTTCATCATTTCCTCCTTCTGCTTTAGCTGCTTAACATTTGTGAGCAAGTTTCAGAGTCTCCTCTAACATCCATCCTGGTCTTTTCTTTCTTTCATATCTTTTCAATGACTTCTTGCTGTTTTCATGTATGACGTCTTTGATGTCATTCCACAACTCATCTGGTCTTTGGTCACTAGTGATCAACATGTAAAATCTATTCTTGAGATAGTCTCTAAATTCAGGTAGGATATACTCAAGGCCGTATTTTGGCTCTTGTGAACTTGCTCTGATTTTCTTCAGTTTCAGCTGGAACTTCCATATGAGCAATTGATGGTCTGTTCCACAGTTGGCCCTTGGACTTGTTCTGACTGATGATTTTGAGCTTTTCCATCGTCTCTTTCCACAGACGCAGTTGATTTGATTCCTGTGTGTTCCATCTGGTGAGGTCCATGTGTATAGTCGCCATTTATGTTGGTAAAAGAAGGTATTTCAAATGACGAAGTCATTGGTCTTGCAAAATTCTATCATTTGATCTCTGGCATTGTTTTTATCACCAAGGCCATACTTTCCAACTACCGATCATTTGTCTTTGTTTCCAACTTTCGCATTCCAATCACCAGTAACGATAGTAATTATCAATGCATCCTGATTGCATGTTCAATCAATTTCAGACTGCAGCAGCTGATAAAAATCTTCTATTTCTTCATTTTTGGCCTTAGAGGTTGGTGTGTAAATTTGAATAACAGTCATATTAACTGGTCTTCCTTGTAGGCATATGGATATTATCTTACCGCTGACAGCGTTATACTTTAGGATAGATCTTGAAATGCTTTTTTTGACGAAGAATGCAACACTATTCCTCTTCAAGTTGTCATTCCCAGCATAGTAGGCTATATGATTATCCAATTCAAAATGGCCAATACCAGTCCATTTCAGCTCACAAATGCCTAGGATATTGATCTTTATGCATTCCATTTCATTTTTGACAATTTCCAATTTTTCTACTGTTACTTTGTACATACCAGCTTCTGATTATTAATGGATGTTTGCAGCAGTTTCTTCTCATTTTAAGTCATGCCACATCAGCAAATGAAGGTCCCAAAAGCTTTATTCCATCCACATCATTAAGGTCGACTCTACTTTGAGGAGGCAGCTCTTCCCCAGTCATCTTTTGAGTGCCTTCCAACCTGGGGGGCTCATCTTCCAGCACTATATCAGACAATGTTCAGCTGTTATTCATAACGTTTCACTGGCTAATAATTTTCAGAAGTAGACTGCTGGGTCCTTCTTCATAGTCTGTCATAGTCTGGGAGTTCAGCTGAAACCTGCCCCCCATGGGTGACCCTGCTGGCATCTGAATACCAGTGGTATAGATTCCAGCATCACAGCAACATGCAAGCAAAATTTTTCTGAAGATCATTCAAAAACAGCTGCAGCAGTATATCAACAGGGAACTGCCAGAAATTCAGGCTGGTTTCAGAAGAGGATGTGGAACCAGGGATATCATTGCTGATCTCAGATGGATCCTGGCTGAAAGTAGAGAAGACCAGAAGGATGTTTACCAGTGTTTTATTGATTATGCAAAGGTTTTTAACTGCATGGATCATAACAAATTATGGATAACGTTCGGAAGAATGGGAATTCCAGAACACTTAATTGTGAGGATCCTTTACATAGATCAAGAGGCAGTTGTTCGGACAGGACAAGGGGGCGCTGACTGGTTTAAAGTCAGGAAAGGTGTGAGTCAGGGTTGTATTCTTTCACCATACCTATTCAATCTGTATGCTGAGCAACTAATACAAGAAGCTGGACTATATGAAGAAGAACAGGGCATCAGGATTGGAGGAAGACTCATTAACAACCTGTGGTATGCAGATGACACAACTTTGCTTGCCGAAAGTGAAAAAGACTTAAAGCACTTACTAATGAAGATCAAAGACCACAGCCTTTAGTATGGATTGCACCTCAATGTAAAGAAAACAAAAATCCTCACAACTGGACCAATGAGCAACATCACGATAAACAGAGAAAAGATTGAAATTGTCAAGGATTTCCTTTTACCTGGATCCACAATCAACAGTCATGGAAGCAACAGTCAGGAAATCAAACAACGTATTGCATTGGGTAAATCTGTTGCAAAGGACCTCTTAAAAGTATTGAAAAGCAAAGTTTTCACCTTGAAGACTAAAGTGCTCTTGACCGAAGCCATGGTATTTTCAATTGCAACATATGCATGTGAAATCTGGGCAATGAATAAGGAAGATCAAAGAAGAATTGATGCCTTTGAATTGTGGTGTTGGAGAAGAATATTGAATATATCATGGACTGCCAAAAGAATGAACAAATCTGTCTTGGAAGTACAACCAGAATGCTCCTTAGAGAGAAGGATGGCGAGTCTGCATCTTACATACTTTGGACATGTTGTCAGGAGGAATCAGTCCCTGGAGAAGGACATCATGCTTGGCAAAGTACAGGGTCAGCAGAAAAGAGGAAGACCCTCAAAGAGGTGGATTGACACAGTGTCTGCAACAATAAGCTCAAGCATAACAAAGATTCTAAGGATGGCACAGGACCGGGCAGTGTTTCATTCTGTTGTGCATAGGGTCACTATGAGTCAGAACTGACTCGATGGAACCTAACAACAACAGCAACAACAAAATAACAGCAAATGATACTTTACACACTTTTATAGAACTATTTATTGTAAGCCGAAAATTCTAGGCTAGCCATGACCAACTTGTGAAGCCAGAGTTAGTCAGGCCATTGGTCCCTTTCATTCCCTCCACTCTCCATTTCAAGCTCTCGAGACATATGCTTCCAGTAGAAACACTGTGCTGGCTCTTCATCCTGTGTTTTGGTATTTGGGGATTCTGTCATCTGTAGCTAATGTACTGGAGGATAAGTAATGTCTTGCATATTTTCACACATAAAAGGAGCCATCATGTTTAGCAGTTGTCTTATAATGCAAGTTTCCATGTTGCTTATTTCTAAAACAAACATAGAAGCAGTCTACATCAGTAAAAATACCCCTACTTAGACATGATAGCCTTAGCTGTGCACCAAATACTTTTGAGTTTTGGATTGTACTCATGCTTGCCCGGCACTTCCTGCTACATGAGCTTACTCAAAATCTTACTGCCCTTGTCTGATCTCTGCTCCCTTTTCAGGTCCTTTGGTTTTCCATAAAATTGTCTTCATTGGGACTATTTCACTTAGTATTTCCCCCAAATATTGCTATGTATTTCTATAAAATATTTCAAGGACCCAGGCACAGTTGTAGGCTATTACAAGTAAAGGTGCATTTCAGAACCATCTGGCATGGAAACCCTCCCAAGGTTGCCTAGGAACACTTCTGGTGAATTTTAAATACTCTTTATAGGTTTTGGAAAAATTTAAAGCTTTGTCATCAGATGTTTTTCTTTTGGGGGAAAAAAAATGGAGAAATCTCCTTTGTTTGGAATTTCCATTTGAAAGGATTCAACTGGAAAAATACCATAAAGGAATTGTGTGATACGTGGAGAAATGTAGCACAAATCTTCAGTCACAGATGTGACATCTAGTTAAAAGAAGCATACTATTTGCAGGACTTGCACTGTAGGTGGTAAGGACTCGATCCAGGCAACTGGCTTTTCAGAGGAATCACACCTTCTGGACAGGAAACCTGAGCTCACTTCTCTACACTATTACAGCTCTTCTATACCTTCCCCTGCCCAGACTCCTGTCCTCCCCCTCACTCAGTTGCCCACCTGCCTCTTTTCTCAGCTCCCCTCTGCAGTGGGGACTGGGCATTCCTTCCACTGTAACCAGCTTCTTTCCAAATCAGCCAACACATTTCTTTATTACTCATGCACTTTTCCAGACTCTTCCAAGTGTCACTGGCTTTCCCTGACACACACACTCTCTGCCTCCTTCCTGCCCCTTGGCCCTTCCTTCCTCTCTCTTGGCCCCAGAGACACACACTCAACCCACCCCTGCTCCCTTGCCTCTCCTACACTCAACCCTTTCAGCCCCTCCCTCCATGGAATGACCAACCTTCTTCCATTAATCCTGCTAATTGCCTGACTTTCCTTGCTTGTTTCCTGCTCACCCTCCCACGTTTTTCGTACACTGACCTCCCCCTCATTCAAACTCCCTCACCACCACACCATCAAGCCACAGTTCTTCATGTCTGTGATAAATATATATGTAACAGTTTTGTTTGACACTGCGACAATTTTCACACTTCCGATTAAACCAAGAAAGCAAACCCACTGCCATCGAGTCTGATTAAGTGACATTAATTATGCTCATGATGTTGTTAACCATCACCCTTATCCGTTTCCAAATTATACCATCACCCTTAACAGAGCTCAGTGTTCCCTATTTGCTTTATATTTTAACAAGGCTTTTTCACCTTGATTGCCTTGTCTAAGCCTCAGAATAACTGGGTAAGGTGGTATTGTGATTTCCATTTTGCCTTAAAGGCATTTGAGATATGGAGTGTTCCTTAACTTGCCCAATGCTGAGCAATAGTAAGGGGTGGAGCTGGGTCCCCATGGTCTTTCTATCCACCCACTACCAGAGAATCTTATCCCTGATTCCTTCCTTGCCCTGTTCCAAGTCCTTTCATGGCAGTCTCATGACTCAGCTCATGCTCTCATTCCACCTGCATTACCACAAGCTGCATCAGAGCCTTGATAGGAATGAGAAAGGATGCTGAGATTTAATTCCTCAAGCCATGTGCTATGAAACTTCACCCCACGGAAGATGATTTCTCTTTCATTCTATTCTTTCCTTTTCCTCCTCACCTCTCTTCTATTTGCTTTCTCCTTTCTCCCTTCTTGTAAGAGAAAAAAAAAATGCATACACTATGCCATTGTTCTTTGTAATTTGCCTGAAGCAGGGCTTCTCAACCTCAGCAGTATTATATTTTGGATGAGGTCATTCTGTGTTGTGGGAGACTGTCTATAGGAGCATCCCTGGCCTCTCTCTACCCACCAGATGGCATAGCAACTTCCTCCCCAGTATGACAACCAAACATATCTCCAGACATTGCCAAATATCCCACTGGGGAGAGGTTGGTGGGTAGTATCACCCCAGCTGAGAACCACTGTGCTAAAGTAACATATGAGTTGAAGCATAGAATTAGTGGCCAGGTGCTGAACTCTTCCTTTTGGAGCAGTTCTAGGAGGAATTAAGTCAGTCAAGGGAAAGGAGGAGAAAGACACCATCTAGATGAGGATCAAGTGCACCTGGTGTGAGTTGGCCATTTATTGCTGGGTGACTTCAGCTCATTGTTATGTTTTCTGAGCTTCAGTCTCATCATTCATAAAAGTTTCATTTTTCCATTCCATCTCCATGATTTTGGCTGAGAAGAAATGGCTAAAGAAGGGTAAGCACCAGGGGTGTGATGTCACAGAAATTAAGTGAAGAGAAAGTTTTAAGGGGGATGCTGTTTTGAGACCATGAAGTAAGATAGGGCTTGTGGACTAGGGAGCAGATCCATGGAGTGGGGGAGCTGGTGGCCAGATGGCAGAGTGAGAGAAGAGGAAGGGGAGACAGAGTCTCAGGAGTGGTCCAGGAGAGAGGGAAATGGGTGAGAATAGGGATGGCATGAACACATTCATTCACAGAGGGGAGAAATCCAGCACAATGTCCGAGGATGAAGGTAACACAGGCAGAGGGGTAGTGGATGACACCTGAGGAGACAAGAAGGACACAGTTCTCAGGGTTTGGCTTGGTCAGGAAAGATGGCCTTCATTTTCTCAGAGTGAAAGGAAGGGCTACGAGAAAGGGTACAGATGAAAATACGTGTGTGTGTGCAGGGACTAGAACTCTGAGGGCATTGGAGGCTGGAAAACCTTGAGTTCCAGTGTAAAACAAGCTGATGCCCAGCCCTCTCATGTGTTCAGTGTTGAAGGTGGTCTATGGCCTCAAAGCCAGGAAGAGACATTTGGATCAGCCATGAGGGAAATGAGAGAAAGAAAAAGAGCTGGAAGATTTGGTCCAAAAGTATTAAAAGTGATTTTAGGTTGTTCAACTCTAGGGCTCCAAAGCTGAGGCACTTCCTCCCAAGGACCTAACTGGGTACACTTATACAACTCCATCCAATTTATGTCTTAGATGTAGTTTCCTACCACAGAAATAGTGGTAGATAATAATCAAATCACTTTATGTTCTCTTTTCAGCCCACAGTATGGAGAGAGAAAAACAAATCAGAGCCAAAGGCACATTTTCTGTTTTCTTCGTAACCAACGGAATCACTGAATTTTGATGCTAGATGTGTTTCAATTGAAGGGTTTAGTATTGCAGTATGAGATTTTCCTGCATACAAACTTAGACAGTATTGGTGAAGAAAGTAAGAGGTAGTTAATTACACCAAATATAAACTGAGGCCTTGACATTTTTGCTCATAGCTCAACATACATCCTCATAAAGTAAATGGAGCTGTTCTGTTTCCTCATAGGCATAAATATCATAGTAAAAAAATACAATGAGAGTTTCTCAATCTCTGTAAGCTACATACAGTATACTACATTATAACATGTATATATGCACACATCTGTTATATAGTCAGCCTCCACACAGACACCCACATGAAGAGTCACCCTTACAACCACATCCTCACATATATATTGTGAACCCAAATCACAAAGAGGATCAATTCCCAATACAGTCAGACCTAAATGGCATCCGAAACCACACACATAAATAATGACCCCCCATTCACATGGATGTGGACATAGCCCCACCCCCACATGGGACACTCACAAGTACATACTCAATGTCGCCATCTTGTAGACACAAACCCTAAATCATTGCACTTGCACCGCTCTATAACAATATACTGTTTCTCTCTCTCAGACACACACATGCACACTTGCATGGACACACACACACACAGTCTGTACTTCCAACATTCTCTCACATACTCTTGGCATTAGTTTTAGGTTTAGGTTTAAATACATGCACATTCATCCCCTCTCATGCTCACCCACATATTCACACCCACACAGGCCCATGCACTCTTTAATACTGTCACACACTCTTGCAAGTTTTCTCACACACTTGAACACTTATCCTTTCTCACGCTAACCCACACACTCAATTACCCAAACTCTCACTCTTCTTCCCTTTCTTCCACATGCTTCCACATTCCTGTACTCTCCTTTCCTCATACTTAGACCCACATCTTCACTTCTATACCCTTATACAGGGTCTAAAGAACCTGTGGGACTATAACAAAATATCTGACATTTATGTTGTTAAAGTCTCAAAGGAAGAGGACCGAGAAAGCATTTGGTAAAACCATGGCTAAAAAGTTCAGAAATTTGGAAAAGACACAAACCTACAGATCTATGAAGATGAGTGAACCCCAAACAAGATAAACCCAAGAGATCCCTGACAAGACACATTATAATCAAACTTCCAAAAATTAAAGGCCATGGAAAAACCTTGAAAGCAGAGAGAAATGACACTTTACCTACAGAGCAAAAAAAAAAAAAAAAAAAAATTCAAATGGCAATGAATTTCTCATCAGAAAGCATGGAAGCCAGATGGAAGTGGCAGAACTTTTTTAATTGTTGAAAGAAAAGAACTGTCAACCCAGCCTCCTATATCCACAAAAAGATCCTTCAGGAATGAAGAGGAAATCAAGAAATTTTCAAAAAACAGAAAACTAAAAGACTTTTTTGTCAAAAAAAAAAAAAAAAAAAAGTCTTGCAGTTGAATTGATTCCAACTCATAGCAACCCAATAGCCCTACCTTAAAAGAAGTTTTCTAAACAGAGAGGAAATGCTAAAAGAAGGAATATCAGAAAGAAAGAAAACAGCAGCGGAAAGAGTAAAAACATGGGTAAATATAAAAGACTTCCTTTCCCTCTTGAGTTTTCTAACTTATGTTTGATTGCTGAAACAGAAACTGTAACACTCCTTGATGTGGTTCTCAGTTTCTAGAGACTTATTTAAAATAATTGCATTGTAAATGAGGGAGGATAAAGGAACACAAAGGGAGGTAAGGCTTCTATACTCTACAAAAAAAAAAAAAAACCCAAAAAACAAACTTATTGCCTTCCTGTTGATTCCGGCTCATAACAACCCTATAGGACAGAGTAGAACTGCTCCATAGGATTTCCAAGGAGTGGCTCGTGGATTTGAACTGCTGACCTTTTTGATAGCAGTTGAGCTCTTAACCACTGTGCCACCAGGGCTCCAAATTAGAACTGGTAAAATGATGACACTAATAGATTGTGATGTATATATAATGTATTAAATACCTCAAGAAATCACCAAAAAGATATACAAAGAGCTATACTCAAAAACACTATAGATAAATCCAAACAGCATTCTAAATAATGTTCAAGTTATCCACAGGAAGGCAGGAAAAAGAAAACAGAGAAACAAAACACAGGGAGAACAAAACAACAACAAAGATATACATAGGCACAGTAGGAAAGGGGGAAAAAAAAAACCTGTTTTTTTATATTAAAATGTAATTAATACAATGGTTTAGTATAAACACCAGTCAACATAAAGAAAAATCTGTTCTATTTCTATAAACCATCAAGAAACAGAAAAAGAAATTTGAATAAAAATGCTATTTACATAGCATAAAAATATCAAATACCCAGGAATAAGTCTAATATGCATAATAGAACAAAAAAGATTGCCTGGTCCTGGGCCATCTTCATGATGGTTGGTATGTTTGAGTCCATTATTGTTGCCATTGTGTCGATCCATCTCATTGAGGGTTTCCTCCACCTTCCCAGTCCCTCTACTTTCTCAAACATAATCATGATATCTTTCTCTTGCAATTGGTCTTAAGATAGAGAACAGAGGGGCCCCCAAATCTGCAAACAAAATAACAAGAAATGGGCCAGGGCACAGAAACAAAACTATTCCCCAGAACTATGGGGCAGGGTATCTAAAAATAGCCTGCAAACTTCTTTAAAGTTGCCTTTCAGAAGCAGCTGGAGAAAACCAGCCTGAGAGACATGTGCAGAACATCGACCTGTGACCGCTGTGTGACCTTCCACCATGGACAGTGAAGGGTTACAGCCCCAGACGGGAAATTGAACCCAGGGGAGCGAGAGACTGCGCAGGTGTGACACCCCATAATAAGACCTGCTACGAACCCCAGAGGCCTCTGGGACAGGGGCCATCTTAGAAAGCTGCTGCGCACACACCTTAGTTAACATATCCCCACCTGTGCCTATGAATAAACACGAATCTTTTCTTGCCCAAGAACTTTTAAAAACTCTGGCCCATCTTTTGTTCTGTGAGACGAGGTTATGCGTTGCTTTAGGCCCTCCTCGTCTCTGCTTGCAAGCCTCTTCAATAAAGCTTTGCTCCTGTGGAAAGCTCTAGGTGCCTTACCTGCTCATTTTTGACCAATGAGAGGCAAGAACCTTATTCTGATAACAGTCTGTCCTGATGACATGTTTAAATAAGTGCATCGAAGTCTCGGACAATATCCTGTTCTGATTAATAGGGTTTTCATTGACTAATTTTCAGAAGTAGATCACTAAGCTTTTGTTCCTAGTCTGTCTTAGTCCGAAAGCTCTGCTGAAATCTGTCTACCATAACCGACCTTGCTGGTATTTGAAATACCAGTGGCACAGCTTCCAACATCATAGCAACATCATAGCAAGCTATCACTGTAGGACACACTAGCAAACAGGTGGTCTGTCATCACAGAGATGCAAATTAAAGCTACAATGAAATACTCTATCGGCTCCAGAATGGCTAAAATTAAATATATATACATACATATACAAAATAAAAGACAATACCAAGCATTGGCAAAAATACGGAGCAAGACAAAGTCTTGCATACTGCTAGTGAGAATATTAGTTGGTACACCATTTTGGAAAACAGTTGGCATTACCTACTAAAGCTCAACATAAACACACTGTATGACTCAGCACATGTGTACCAGGGACATGTATAAGAATGCCCATAATTTACCATTACGCATTGCCATCGAGTTGATTCTGACTCATAGTGACCCTACAGGACAGAGTAGGACTGCCCTATAGAGCTTCCAAGGAGCACCTGGTGGATTTGAACTGCCGACCTTTGGGTTAGCAGCCTTAGCACTTAACCATTATGTCACCAGGGTTTCCACGCTCATATTAGCACTTTACATGCTAGCCTAAAATTGGAACAACCCAGTGTCTATGTATAATAGAAAGATACACGAAATGTAGCATATTCATACCATAGAGCTCTAGACACCAATTTCAGTAAACGGGCCACTCTCACATACTACCCTATGAACATACACAACAAATACACTTCTGACAGGAAAACAGGCAAATACAGTAAAATGTATCCTGTATGATTCCATTTATACGATGAAGTTTGAAGTCAGGCAAAATTAAATTGCAATTTTAGAAATCCAAATAGTGGTTTCACTTTGTAATAATTTATTGAATTATACAGTTATATTTGTATACTTTCTCTGAGTGTTTTATATATCACATTAGAAAATGAAAACCAAACCAAATAAAAACTAAAATAAATAAAAGTCCATCATCCTTTATTGCAAAACTTTAAAAGGCAAGTCATATACTCCCTGGAAGACTCTCAGAAAAATCATTATTCTCATGATCTAAGAAAAAATAGTTTGGGTTGTAAAGGACCTAGTTTTGATAATTAAAAAAATAAATCTAAGTAGTTATATGCACCTATTTTCTTCCGAGGACAAAATTAATAATAAAAATAACAGTAATAATAATGATAGTGTAATCTACTCGTTTTTTAGTGTTGTACATGGCAGTTTTCATATATTTCATTTATTGACTGCTCCTGAGTTGTGGATTCATATTATGCACAAGTTATGGATGACAATACTGAGATTGTGAGAGGGAAGTGACTTGCCCAAGGCCACTTCGCCTGTGAGTAGAAGAGCTGGAACCCTCAGTACTGAAACACTGCAGTAATATGAAAATGAGTGCCACATTCATTGAGCTCTATGTCCTAGTCACTGTGCACACTGCTTTTCACTTATTTTCTTATTTAATACTTAGAACCACCCTAGTAGTTTCACAATTTTATGATTTCCATTTCACAGAAGAAGAAACTGAGGCTCAGAGAAGGATTCAAATTTCTCCATTGTCATCTAAGCTGACATGTGACAGGCCTGCATTTACTTTTCCCCCAGGCTTGGGTAGGACTCATTCTGAGTCAAAACAACACCTGTGCAAATTGGGGTATTAAATGTACCTTATGCAGTAAACTCATATCCTCTTTCTACTTTCTCAAGTTGTCTATTTTACCTTCTCAGTAATTGTACAGTAGAAAGGACAAAAGTTTCTTGAGCTTTATTGTAGGAATACAGCATGCTCTAATACTTCAGCAACTCCTAGGATTCCTACATTTCACAACACTAAAATGTGCTGTTGTTTTTACATATTTCTACACCACACTATCCCCAAGGAACATCTAGAAGCAAGAGAACAGATCACCCCAAACATTAATCTTCTGGAAAAAAAAGCTAAAAACCAAAAAGCAGCATTACCAAAACTCCAGCAAAATCAAGGAGGCACAAATTAGAAAAATGAACAATAAACTTTGGTGGGTCTGCAAGTAACTCAAATTCTGCACATTTTGATCATAAACTCTTAGCCACTTCAGACAATCTCATAATTTAGAACCAGTCCTGTTTTAAGGCACAGACATGCACACAAACACATCCTGAAATTACGAAAAAGTAGAACATTACATAAACAACAACGACCCATTCCTACTTCACTTTGCTTCCAACTAGAAACCTGATAAATCTGTGGATTAAAAAATATCCTCATTTCTTTCACTAAACTTTATCAAATTTATATCATTTGTCAGGCCTTACACTGGACTTTGAAAAGACAAGATAAATTAGGCCTGGCCCTTGTTCTCAAGACATTCACCTCTGACAGGGACTCAGGTGTGCAGACGTATACAGTAAAATATAATATCAGCCACCACAGAAGCATGATTAATGTCTGATGAAGCCCAATACAAGAATATGTGTCAGGAAATGCTGTCTGAAAGGCTGATGGTGCCAAACCTGCCCTCTCCACTCCTGTTCACCTACAGATGTGGAGGCCTTCATGCACTGAGACAGCCCTGGCCAAGGAAGGACATATACTAAGAATCTCACTGCTACACAATGGCGGAATTTGAAATTAGTCTGTGGACTTACTCTAGAGGAGGGTGTGGGCCCATTAAAATACACCTGGTCATAGCTCTGCCCTCCATCCCAGTCCCTGGGATAGTCTATCTGTCGTTGCTTCCCCTGGACCTACAGTCCAGATCCCAAGCTTTGTCATTGCAGACCAGGGCAAATCTGTTAGACTGCATCTCTCAATAAATGTCTCCCCCGCCACTCAAACCTGCAGCAGCTGACTCTTGTCTTACATCAAACCCTCACCTACACCAAGCCCTTACTAATAATGATCTGTTGTACTTCAAAGGTTATAAGAATGTCAAAAGTAAATTTGGGAGGAGATAAAAACGGAAACCTCAGAAGGAAAATGTGTTCTGTTTATGCTTCCTCTTAGGGTTCTATTCATATATTTTGCATGCCACCAGCATTTCAAGGTGAAACAGCTCATAATGGCCTGCAGACTGCAACCCATCATAGGCAACCCCTGTTGGACACAGTGGCTTCTGTGTGATGACTACGGGGCTCGAGGCTGGAACAGGTGTTTACACACACCAAAAGCCAAACTCATTGCCAGTGGGTGACCCTGTAAGGACAGAGTAATACTGTCCCATAGGATTTGCAAGGCTATAAATCCTTATGGAAGCGGAGTGCCACATCTTTCTCCTGAGGAGCAGCTAGTGGATTCAAACTTCTGACCTATTGGTTAGCAGCTAAGCATTTCAACCACTGCGCCACCAGGGCTCCTGTTTACATGTAAGTGAAATTAAAAAAAAAAAAAAAACAAACACACAAGAAACTTACACGATCTTTCGTTTTAGTCCTAAATGTTCCCAAGCAGATTCTAGCAAGATTTTAAGCTATGAGTACAAGCAGTGGTCTTGTCTGTCTCTAAGAAGTCATGTTTGAATGGTGGTCCACTCAGGGATAGCTAGACTTTGTACACTGTCATTCACTTCCAGAGAGACAGAAAATCTCTTGTAATATTTCCCTGGCTTGTCAAGAAATGCAATTAACAAGGTTAGCATAGAAACCTTAGGGAAAAAACAAAAACAAAAAGACCTAATTGACCATAATATAATTGACAGTGTGCCTCTCATTTAAATGAGATATTCTTTACTGCCTCATGACTGTGAAAATTTTCTCATATTTTCTTCTAGCAGCTTTACAACTTTAACATGTATGTTTCGGGCTATGATCTGTTTTAATTTAATGGTCTTATGTGGTGTGAGGTATGCATCAAAGTTTGTTGGTTTGTCTGCCATATGAATACTCAGTTTTTCACAGCACTATTTGTTGTATTCTTTCACCATACCTATTTACTCTGTATACTGAGAAAAATAATATGAGAAGCTGGACTACATGAAGAAGAACGGGGCATCAAGACTGGAGGAAGACTCATTAACAACCTGTGTTATGCAGATGACACAACCTTGCTTGCTGAAAGTGAAGAAGACTTAAAGCACTTACTAATGAAGATCAAAGACCACAGCCTTCAGTATGGATTGTACCTCAACATAAAGAAAACAAAAATCCTCACAAGTGGACCAATGAACAACATCACGATAAACCAAGAAAAGATTGAAGTTGTCAAGGATTTCATTTTACCGGGATCCACAATCAACAGCCATGGAAGCAGTAGTCAAGAAATCAAAAGGTGCATTGCATTGGGTAAATCTGCTGCAAAGGACCTCTTCAAAGTGTGGAAGAGCAAAGATGTCACCTGGAAGACTAAAGTGCACCTGACCCAAGCCATGGTATTTTCAATCACGTCATATACATGTGAAAGCTGAACAATGAATAAGGAAGATCGAAGAAGAGTTGACGCCTTTGAATTGTGGTGTTGGCGAAGAATATTGAATATACCATGGACTGCCAAAAGAACGAACAAATCTGTCTGGGAAGAGGTGCGGCCAGAATGCTCCTTAGAAGCAAGGATGGTGAGACTGTGTCTTTTGATTTCTCGACTGCTGCTTCCATGGCTGTTGATTGTGGATCCAGGTAAAATGAAATCCTTGACAACTTCAATCTTTTCTCCGTTTATCATGATGTTGCTCATTGGCCCAGCTGTGAGAATTTTTGTTTTCTTTATGTTGAGGTGTAATTCATACTGAAGGCTGTGATCTTTGATCTTCATTAGTAAGTGCTTCAAGTCCTTTTCACTTTCAGCAAGCAAGGTTGTGTCATCTGCACAGCACAGGTTGTTAATGAGTCTTCCTCCAATCCTGATGCCTCGCTCTTCTTCATATAGTCCAGCTTCTCGTATTATTTGCTCAGCATACAGATTGAGTAGGTATGATGAAAGAATACAACCCTGATGCACACCTTTCCCGATTTTAAACCAAACAGTATCCCCTTGTTCTGTCCAAACAACTGCCTCTTGATCTTTGTAAAGGTTCCAGAGTACAATTAATTGTTCTGGAATTCCCATTCTTCACAGTGTTATCCATAATTTGTTATGATCCACACAGTTGAATGCCTTTGCATAGTCAATAAAGCACAGGTAAAAATCCTTCTGGTGTTCTCTGCTTTCAGCTAGGATCCATCTGACATCAGCAATGATATCCCTGGTTCCACATGTCTGTCTCACGTGTCTGTCAGTTTGTTATACTGTGGGGGATTGCATGTTGCTCTGGTGCTGGAAGCTATGCCACCGGTATTCAGATACCAGCAGGGTCACCCATGGAGGACAGGTTTCAGCTGAGCTTCCAGACTAAGACAGGCTAGGAAGAAGGACCCAGCAGTCTACTTCTGAAAAGCATTAGCCAGTGAAAATCTTATGAATAGCAGTGGAACATTGTCTGATCTAGTGCTAGAAGATGAGCCCCCCAGGTTGGAAGGCACTCAAAAGATGACTGAGGAAGAGTGCCTCCTCAAAGTAGAGTTGACCTTAATGATGTGGATGGAGTAAAGCTTTTGGGACCTTCATTTGCTGATATGGCTTGACTCAAAATGAGAACTGCTGCAAACATCCATTAATAATTGGAAACTGGAATGTACAAAGTATTAATCTGGGAAAATTAGAAATTGTCAAAAATGAAATGGAATGCATAAACATCAATATCCTAGGAATTAGTGAGCTGAAATGGACTGGTATTGGCCATTTTGAATTGGACAATCATATAGTCTACTACACGGGGAATGACAACTTGAAGAGGAATGGTCGTGAAAGAGAATGTTTCAAGATCTATCCTGAAGTACAATGCTGTCCGTGATAGGGTAATATTCATACTCCTACAAGGAAGACCAGCTAATACGAGTATTATTCAGATTTACACACCAACCCCTAGGGCCATAGATGAAGAAATGGAAGATTTTTATCAGCTGCTGCAGTCTGAAATTGATTGAACATGCAATCAAGATGCATTGATAGTTACAGGTGATTGGAATGACCTTGAGTATATCCCACCTGAATTTAGAGACCATCTGAAGAATTTTATCCCCATATTGGTTTTTTAACTGTTTATCTTCTACTTTTACTGAAAGCTTTACATTTTGTCATTTGCATCTTTAACACATAGCATTCTTTCTTCAAATATTAGACCAATTCATATACAGCTTAATAAACTTATCACAATATACTTCCATATTCTCCTGTTCTTTTTTCTACTTTCCTCAAACATTTTACATCTATGTGTGTTGCAAACTCCACAATTTTGTTTAATGAGATAAAATTTTTTAAAAGTTTTTTAAATGAGAAAAAAATGTTATATATAATCACATATTACTTTATGGTACTCATTTTTTTGTATAGATCTGAATTTCCATCTGGTATAATTTTCTTCCCACCTGAAAAATGTACTTTATTATTTCTTGCAGTACAGGTCTATTAGTGACAAATTCTCTGAACTGTTTTTATTTCACCTCTTCAATTTTTTCTCTCAGTGCTTTAAAGATGTCATTCTAATATTTTCTGGCTAGCTTTTTTTATCTGTTGAAAAGTTATCCATTATTCTCACTTTTGTTTCCCTGTATATAATATATTTTTGTTTGTTTTTCTGACCTCTTTTGAAATTTATGTGTTTCACCATTACACATCAATGTGATTATGATGTGTCTTGCTGTGGTTTTCTTATTGTTTATTTTGTATGGACTTCAACAAGGTTTTTGGATCTATGACTTCACAGTTTTTATCATAACTGGAAAAATGTCAGTCATTATTTCTGCAAATGTTTTTTTCTATCCTCTCCATTCTAGACATACTTGATAATGCCTACAGTTCACTGAGGCTGTGAAGTTTTTTGATTTGTTTTCCTATTTTGTTTTTCTCTCTGTTTCAGTTTGGATAGTTTCTACTACTGTATTTTCAAGCTTACTAATTGTTTCTTCTGCAATATCAGATCTGTCTTTTAGCTCTTACAATACATTTTTCATTTCAGATGTAGTATTTTCTCATCTCTAGAAATCCATTTGGTTTGATTTATATATTTAAAAAACCCACCCATTGCTGTCGAGTCAATTCCAATTCATAACCACCCTATAGGACAGAATACCATAGGGTTTCCAAGGAGCACCTGGTAGATTCAATCTGCCAGCCTTTTGATTCACACCCAAACTCTTAACAACTGTGCCACCAGGGTTTCCAATTTATATATATATATATATATTTTTTCTTCCTTTCTTCTTCTTCTCGTGTTCATTTTCTGTTTGTATCAGTCAGGATTCAATCAGAGAAGCAGAATTTGTTACAGGGATTTGACCTTGCACCATTGTGGGAGTGGGTCAAGCAGTCTCTATAAGGCTATGTTCCCTGCATCTGAGGCTGGAGCATGAAGTCCACACGGCTGACAGTTGGAAAAGGATGATGGATGAGATGGATGTAAAGCGTTCTTAAAATTGATTTCAAAACCAATTCAGGTTGCTTACTAATCTGCCTCTCTTTTTTAAATGCTTAAGACTAGTAACTCCATCTCATTCATTTTTTTATCACCCCAGCATTAGTATCAATAGATATTTCTTTAATTGAATTGAATAGCCTGAAAATAAAATTTAGATGCAAATCATTAAGTACCATATATTTGTGCATATAACTCACATGTTCTATGTTTTTTGGCAACCCTACCCTCCCCCGCACGAGGTACTTTTGTAAGTGCACTATGCTAATCTCTTACACATTGCTAAAAATATTAGCATAGTGCATTTATGAAAATACCTGAAGAGGGAAGGGCACTGTTGGTAAAAGTCATAGAATGTACACTTTATTTGCATTAAAAATAAGGTAAACACTAAAACTGATGTGCGACTACCCAACTGTCAGTTTGTTCACTGTAGTGGCTTGTGTATTGCTATGATGCTGGAAGTTTTGCTATTTTGCCACCAGTATTTCAAGTACCAGCAGAGTCACCTGTGATGGACAGGTTTCAGCAGACAGAGCTTCCAGACTAAGACTAAGAAAAAAGGCCCAGTAAGCTACTTTAGAAAACTAACCAGTGAAAAACCTATGGATCACAACTGAATACTGTAGAATATAGTACCAGACGATGCACCCCTACGTTGGAAGGCACACAAAATTTGTAGTGGCCACAATAATAGCCTCCAATATACTGGAGAGCATCATGTTGGCCTAGGATCAGCAATGTTTGGTTCTGTTATACACGGGGTTGCCATGAGCCAGAAGCTACTCCAAGAAACTAACGACAACACAAATGCTAAAACTGGGTATGTTGTCTCTCAGCCGGAACACTTTCCAAAAGTCAAAGACAAAGTTGCAATAATTTGCTGAGTATTATCTTTCACTTTTTGTAGAAGAAGATCTTCAAATCTAATTGGCCTTCCAAGGTAGTTTTGTCAAACTTCATAATTTATAAGAGAAAGAACAAAAACAAAAATGAAAAATTTCCTCCTGCTTCCGAGATGTTTATCACAATGTTATTTTCCACTACAAAGTTGGCACAGATTGAATACTCGCCCTCCCAGGGCTTGAAGTTTCCCCGGTGGGATTTTAGATCACATTAAGTATTTTTTGAACATTAGTTGTCTTCCTTATCACAAAAGAAAACTCTCACAGGAATGATGTATGACAAAAGGCCCCGGGGAAGACAAACTCCTCCTTTTAATTTCATTTGAAATTTAAGCACTCCCACTGTATACATTCTTACACCCTTGACCTGGTTTCTTACAACTTCAATGGGTACTTAGAACAAAGACCCTTGAGAGAGCCAAGGATAATACACTGTTCTACTAGCCCTTTCTGCTAAAATCCTAATGATTTTTTTTCTTTTCCCTGATAGTTTAAATAAAAAAAACAAAATTTACCCTGGCCCAGAGCCACCTTCAGTGCTCTTTGTCTGAAGGTTTGAGAAGAGGCCAAAGCCACACACTCGCTGTCTTTCAGAATCAAACCAGGCAGCTGCCAGGCTAGCTGAGCCACTCATCTCCACCACAGCCCTCCTCTGGCCAAGAGCAACTAGGGTGTTTGTTTAGCCTGCAGGCTGACATCACTATGGTACCCTCCCCAGGCTCCTAATTAGAGATTATCTATCTGTGTCTCTTAGGCTGAGGCCAGCTGAGGGGTGGAGGGGGAATGGGCAGGACAGTGATGTCAGCGTGCTCAGCAGGGCTGGGAAGGGTGGCCTCCCCAACTCAGCAGGTGAGAAGAAGGACTGAGGCCTTGGGAGAAGAAAGCTGATTTACTGGAAACCTAATCTCACCTCACCCTAGTCCCTCCCAGGCTGCGCTCCACCAACACCCCTCACTTTAGCACAGAAAAGGGAAAAATGTTGAGTCACTCATTTTGCTACAGCTTTTAGGGGATCCATCTGTCCTAAAGAATGGTTTTCATTTCATTTTCGCTTTCTTCCTGTACTACTTTGGGACGTTCTAGGGTTTCTCCAAGGTTTATTTTGTTTTGGTTAAGGTGGATTTTCACGTTCTGTTATGACCAGCTATTAAACTGTGCTCCAATTTGTTGTATACTGAACTTGAGGTTTTATTTATAAGAAAAATAAACAGATAATCTACACATTTATACATCTCAATACTCACAAATTACTCAGATAATCTGATGTAATATTCAATGTCTGATAAACTTCTCTACCAGGGGCTCTTGGAACTGACAATTTAATAGACTGTGGGAGGAATGTCACACCTTTTGGTTAGTCATAAAACACTTTGTTTGACTTTACTTACCTATAGGTGCTGTACATTCTGGCATTTAAAAGAAACTTAAAATTTACTGAATAAATTCATGATTAAAAGTCATTTAAGTCATTCATCTTACTTGGATTCTTTTCCAAGAGTCCAATGAACTTCATTAAAGTATTCTTTACTAAATTAGAACAGGTTGTAGACCAGGCAGCATATATGATTTTAATCAGGAATTTCAGAAAATGATGGCTTCCCCTGAATATTTTTATGAGGGAAAAATAAAGGTTTTCTTTTTCTTTTTATAAGCCAACTAACAACCAAGGAAACTAATGTACTTTCAAATCAGTGTTCAGCAAAATAACTCTCATAGTTTAAAGAATTATCTAATTTATTTTTAAGTAATGCAAAATGATTGCAAATTATACTTTTCCTAACATGTTCAATCTGATTTTTTTATTTTAGGCTAATAATTCACCTTAGATATTTGGGACATAGATGAGGAGTAAATATTAATCAAGTTCAATAAAGTAAATTACCCATTTAATTAACTTTCTATATTCTATTAATTTATTAAAAATGTATATATCGTATACACTGGATTTAAAAGTTGAACAATAATTTTTAGATTTTTCTATTCTAAAATCCAGAGCCTCAAGGTTAGAAGGGAGGAATGAATTATGTCCTGGTCCAGGCTATTTTTTTTAACACCTTCACTTACAGGGAATTCAGTATTTCTGATAATAACTCATTCCTTCTTTAGATGAGTTAACTGTACTAAAATCCTTCCTTAAACCTTATGTTTCCAAGTAAATCTCTACTAATGATCAGTTTTTCTATGGCTCTTGTACTGACTGATTTAGCTTATATTTCCCATTACAGACCTTGGAATAATTGAAGAAGCTGTCATGTTAAATTATAAAAATTGCCATTTATGTAGGTCAAAAATGGTTCAAATTCATCAACTTCTTATGGGTCACCCCCTTACTTTCTGGGTCTTCTCTTCTCCAGCTAGTCTCCTCTGTTCCTCAGTCCTTCTCTACTTGTCAGGCCTCCCTATTCTATTCATGTTCTAGGCATTCAGTCTGGAATCTTTGACAATGCCTTAATATTAAGAGACTGGTTACATAGATTATGGATGCTGCCTTAATTCCTCTCTTGTCTGACATCTTGGAATAATCCTAACTCTCATACAGCCAGCTGTGGTATGAACATTGGGAAACGTCAACATGATAAAACTTTACCCCAAGGAACTCTCTCAGTTCTCCTATGTATGTGTGCATTGAGTTTCAATTCCGATTGACAATTAACATTTTCACAAAAGCCTTTCCAATTTGAAGCATATAACTTAGAAAATATTCAGGAAACCCTGGTGGCTTAGTGGTTAAGTGCTACGGCTGCTAACCAAAGAGTTGCAAGTTTGAATCTGCCAGGCGCTCCTTGGAAACTCTATGGGGCAGTTCTACTCTGTCCTATAGGGTCGCTATGAGTCGGAATAGACTCGACGGCACTGGGTTTGGTTTGGTTTGGTTTATCAATCATTCAGAGTGTCTCCAGACTAACTGGACCAGTTGAGACCAGAGAACTGCCTGAGACAGTTAAGGAAAATGTTGACACAATGTGAAAAATGTAACTAATGTCACTGAATAATTTGTGGGTAAATTGTCAAATGAGAACCTAACTTGCTGGGTAATCTTTCACCAAAAGGACAATAAAATATTTTTTCTAAGAAATCATTCAGAATGCCTCTATTTTGTATCTCAGTACCAGCATTTACGGCAATCATCTACTCTTTTATACTGAAAAGGAAATGATATTTTTATGAGTCTCAATATCTGCAAAAGCATCCACTAGACAGAGAAGGTGGGGCCAAATTATCCAGTTTTTCTGAAGCATGTCTTGGAAGACGTGGGCCCATTCTTAAAGGAGAATGTAGTAAAATGAATATTTCTATTTAAATCCTGTGGCCAAATTCTTTCTTCAATAATTTTGTTAAGTCATTCTCACTACTTGGAATCACTTCCTCATCTAACTAAAAAATACTACAAATGGCCTGTTTTTATTCTTTACAACTCTATGTTCTTTAATCTCTCTCTCTCTCTCATCCTTCATGGTAGGCAGACTAGTAACACCAGAGATGTTCATGCCTTAGTCCCCAGAACCTGTGAACATGTTCTGTTTACACGGCAAACAGAGGCTTTGCAGATGTGATTAGGGTTATGTACCTCAAATTAGGGAGATTATCCTGGATTATCCGGATGGGCCTAATCTGATCACAGAAGCTCTCACAAGTAAAGAACCATTTCCAGTTCTCTGGGAGAAGAGGAGCAGGAGGAATGAGGCAGAAGGAAAAAGGAAACGTCAGAGCCATTCAAAGTATAAGAAAGGCTTGGTCTGCCATTGCTGTCTTTAAACCTGGAGGAAGAGGTTCATGAAGCAAGGAATGCATATGGCTTTAAGAAGCTGAAAATAGCATATAGCTGACAACCACAAGGAAACAGGAACCTCAGTCCTATGACCACAAGGAATTGAATTCTGATGACCTGAATGAGGTTAAAAGCAGATTCATCCCTAGACCCTCCAGCAAGGCTAGCCACTAAGTTTGAGGTAGTCTTTTTATAGCAACAATAGAAAACAAATACACCCTTTGATATTTACTTTAAGCTTCTACTGTAAGCATCTGTTCTGTTTTGTTTATCTTAATTTTACATATATCTATTCAAAAACAAACAAACAAGAAAAAAAAAAAACAGAATAACTCGCCATTGAATTGATTCGAACACATAATGACCCTATAGGAAAGACTAGAACTGTACCATAGGGTTTCCAAGACTGTAATATTTAAGGAAGACAACTGCCACATCTTCCTCCTACAGCTGGTAGGTTAGAACCGCTGATCTCTCTGTTAGCAACTGAGGCTTAGTCATTGTGTCACCAGGGCTCCTTCATGTGCCTATAGTTCCCATTAAAAAAAAAAAAAAAAAAAGATTAAATCATGGAGGACACAGGTTGTGGTTCTCTAGCTTTTACTGTGCGCAGCCCAGGGATTTGCAGAGAGGTGGGATAGAACATATTGACCAAGAGTACTGGCTTCAGAGTGGCTGCACTCCACACCCAACTCAGGGGCACTGTTCACCAGAATACCAAGGGACCAGAACTGGAGCTCTGCTACCCAGAAGTGCTACACAGACCTGAGTTCAAATTCCAGTTTTGCCCTCATGAGCACTGGGACCTAGGTCCAGCCACTTAAATCCCTGTTTTCTCGTCCACATCTGTGTCATAACTACCTGAGTTTATTGTGAAGCAATGCAGTTTGAGGTATACAGTGAGCCTACAAGTATAAGTAACTGTTACCGCGTACTCAAATGCCTCATTTCATCCCTGTATTTTCCTGTGGAGATCATCATTATTGCATAGGAAGAGGTTGAATTCCTCAGAAACATACAGCCTGTTAGTGACCAAAATCCAACCTTCTAGACTCTGAGCTCATTCTTTTTATTTCAAGTTGAGCTAATAGGTTTTGAGTTGGCAGCGGCTGCTGACCAGGTCATGATTTTAATAATTATGACAGAGCTGTGGAGTCAGTAATTGTTCCTACTACCACCCTCCTTTTGCAGAAAAGGTGAAAGGATCTCAAGGAGGTTAAGTGACTTGCTCAAGACAAAGCCAAAAGTGAGTACCCACCCACTGCCACTGATGTTGACTCGATTCCGATTCATAGCAACCCTATAGGACAGAGTAGAAGTGAGTACAGGGCTTGGGAAAGCCCCTTTTGTGCCTGACAGAGTCTGCCACTTTAAACCAACAGAGTCTGGCTATCATTTCTGCTCAGATGGAGTGAGAGCTAACAGCAGGCACTGTTGATGGGCAATACAACTGAGACCTTTGAGTCCATGCGTGCTGTTGAGGGCTATGTATGAAGGGGTGCAGGACAAAGCAGAGAAACTAAGTATAATATCACACTGTATGTGGTCAAGTCATAATTTTACCCAGTTATGTCTCCAAAGCCCACGTTTGCTTCATGGGTTATTTGGTATGTGTGTGGCATGTATGTGACTAGATGCAAGGAGTTAGGAGAGATGAAAAATAGAGATATACTAAACCAAAAAACCAAATCCATCACTGTCAAGTCAATTCCGACTCATAGAGGCCCTGTAGGACAGAGTATACTGTCCTCAAGCGTTCCAAGGCTGTAATCTTTAAGGAAGCAGAGTGCCACATCTTTCTCTCATGTAGCCACTGATGCTTTCAAACAGCCAACCTTTCTGTTAGTAGCCAAGTGCTTAATCACTGCACTGCCATGGCTTGGATATTATTTGTTATGGGGCAAGAAATGGAAAAAGACTGAGTGGTCAGGACTCCAGGGATCAGTAAAAAAACAAAGTGATTAGTAAAATGTGGGGGCCTGGGACGACAATCAAACTAATCACTGGGTGGAACTTCTTGCTATCTGGCTGCACAAATCCTGGATTGTTCCTCTGTCCCATATAGATGAAAGACCCGGGAAAGCATCTCTTAATCTCTTCCTCTTCCTTCACATCTCTGCACTCTACTTGGTTCATTCCAAAGGTTTGTCAGGAGACACTGTGGGTATTGCTTTTGCCTCTGAGTAGCCCCGTGGCTAAAGAACTTGATGTAATAGAAGTTCTGGACAAATCACTTGTCTATTATGGGATCATCACAGCTACAGTCCCTGAGCACACCCCACAACAACACAGAGAAAGAAGCAGAGAGAAGATGTCAAAAGCACACTTGAAAGGATGACTTGGGGTTTCAGGCTCTGTTTTTTTGGTTACCATTGTCCTCCCAGTACCATATTTGACGCCTGGCATCTAAAAGTCCATGCAGCCAGTGTGGGCATGTGTCGTAATGACTAAATGTATGGACACTTGGGTATATCTTTGAAACCTATCTCTGAGCTTCAAAGATTGAGGCTGAATGGACATGCATAGATGACTTGAACGAGTGGTACATTCTGGAACCCCATAGTTTTGAAAAGGCAAGCAGAAATATCTGACACCAATTAAAATATAAAAAAGGATGTCTTGATATCTGAGCAGAATCCTTGCTAAAGTGTCTTTAAGTTACCCCAAAGCTACACTCACAGATGTCATGAATGTAGGTGGAATATTGAAACAGAACTGAGCATGGACTTGGACGAGCACAGCGTGTAAGTCGGAAAACAGAGTGGCTCTAGGGCCATAAATGCAAGAAAATAAGTGCTTTGTAAGGTTCAGAATCCAGCCTTCATGTTCTATTTCACTCACGTTTTCCATGGACCGTATCAGATCTTGGTGTGTTTGGAGCAGAGCCCAATTTAGTTACACCAGCTTAGCGATAGTTCTGCAGATTTCATACCTTTCATCCAAGCTCAGAAACAGGGTGCTGGAACATCTGGCTCCTCTACTATCCCTTAACCCCATGACTCATGATGGATGCTTGTGGCAAAATGTGACAAGATGTTGCCTGTAGAGCTTTATCCCCATCACATTCTCCGTGATAGATCAGGAATGCAGAAACCTTGGCAAACATGGCACAGAGATTCTGAAAGCTCTTCAACATGTCGAGTAATGAAGTAAAATCAATCACAAAAGAAATCACTTGTTGTGTTTGGGAGATTAACATCTTTACAAGATAAAAAAGGCAACAAATTACATCTGCCAACATTAAAAGCAGGAGACTCATAAAGTAATTCCTGGATAAGTAGTGGGGCTCTTTACCGTGGCCTATCAGATTCATAGAGAAAGCTGGAACCTAGGTTGGATCTAGCTATAGACAAGCACAAACGCCTTGTGTGGTTAGATCAGTAGATTGCCCTTGAATGCACCTGAGGGTCAGCTCCAGTTGCTCACTGAATTCTCTCACAGAGAGTCATAGGGGTGAGCAGCTAGCATTTTGAATCACCATGGCTATTCACTCTCCCACCTCTCACCCATCTATGGTAGTCATATATTCACTCTTCTGGGATCTGTCTTCCTTCAGGAAAACCTGCTGTGGGTGCACAGTAGACTCGCAGCCTACAGGCACCATGTCTTTGGATCTGATGCAGTGCTCATGCTGAAGCCCTGCTTTCCCTGGATAGCTCCCAGATCATGACTGAGCATGATGGTGCCGCCAACAGTAGGCCATTTCTGTCTAATACAGGACTCCTTGTAACAGACATTTGTTTGGGAACTTCCCATCTGTGGTGATTAAGATTGTGTGTCAACTTGGTTGGGCCATGAGTCTCAGTGTTTTGGCAGTTATATAATATTGTGATCACTTCCCTGCTGAAATTTGATATGAGATCACCACCATGATGGAGTCTGCTGAGTGGTACCTGTGGGGGCTCACCACCCCCTCAGCCTTCATCTCTCTGCCCTCCACCACCTACTTCCTTCCTACTTGCCTTGCCAAGGTTTTTGGCTTGTTCTGGATCCTGCGGTTGCCTCTTGTTCATTTGACCTCTGGGTCTTGGGACTTGAGCTAGCAGCTTACCTGCTGATCTTGGGTTTGCCAAACCCTGCAACTACGTGCATCAAGAGAAGCTCTATTCTGATTCATGGACTTGGGACATTCCAGGCCCCACAATTGTGTGAACTGTTTCCTTGTTTTAACTCTCCCTCTCTCTCCCCACCCCCCCCATATATATTTGCTTCTCTAGAGAACCCAGCCTAAGACACCATCAGCTTGTCCAAGACTTTCTCAGAACTGCATTTCATCATGAAGTTCTTTTTTCATAATTCTCCTTCTGACCCTTTATGCTTTCACAAGCGTCAGAACAGCATCTTGGCAGGAAGCTTCTTCTCACCTGTCCCTGGCCTCTCCTCCTTTGTCCTTCAGAGATATTTTCCACCAAATCTCTTGCATATCTGTCTCAACTTGGTGTCTACTTCTTGAAGCACCCAGAATAACACACCATCATTCCAAAATATCCTTTCTCACACCAGTCAATATCTTATAGCTACAGGTTTATGAGATCTTTTTCATCCACTTATTCAATTCATTCAGCCATTCAAACAATATTTATTAAAAATCAACTCTGTATTAGTACATGGAAGAATAGTTGCAGATATAAATAAGACACGATCTGAACCTTCACTGCCTCACAGAGCTGACCATACACTGGAGATGCTGGAGACACACACACACAAACACACACACAATTAACTATAAAATAGCATAAAAATTACCATACACAACAGGACACAGTGCTAAGGGATCACAGAGTGGGGTAAAAAAAGAAAAAAGAAAAACATTTGTAGAATGACTAATAAAAAAGGGAAATGCATTCTAAAGATAGGGAAGAGTGTGTGGGACTTATGACTTGCTGAAACATTAAGGAGAAATGGATTATAAAAGAGATACTATGTCATGATCAAGGTTTATCCCAGGAGTAGAAGAATAGTTTATGTTTAAACCTATTTACTTTCATGCCTAAAACAACCAAAAAGAAAAACAGGAAAAAAGAAATTGAAACAACAGGATTTCAACACACTGGGCATCAGACAGTGATCCCTGAGAGAAAGAAAACAAAGGAGATGAGCCCTATGACTGCCTCAAAGTATAGCCTTTACAGGATTTCCAGGTTGTGCCAAAGGGAGTAGAACTCAGGCAGAGCCTGGCAGACTTCCTGAGTGGAGGAAATGGAGCTAAGGGGTGAGAGAGATAAAATCAACCACAATTCTCAGGGCAAAGCACCAGCGAGGACAGATCTGCAGAGGGTTCCTGATACTATTCAGCAGAGCACTGATCAACTCATCTGTATATTGAAAATAGCCAAAGGCAGAGAAAGAACCACCTAAGAGTGTTCGAGAAAAATGCCTAATGCTCACATGGGCCTGAGAGTAGTGTCTATTTCCACTACCCAGAATGGAAAACATCATAATTTATAGGACTTTGGGTAGGATATTCAGAAGTGTCTGGCCTCGGTAGTGAGGGTAATTAGCACTAGAATGATTACCCTAGATTAAAAATTTCAAAGGTGATGCTTAACAGATTTTACAGGTAAGTCCCAAAACCTTCAGACTGTTTCCAAGTAACCTAATTGAATTCCAGAACAAAGCTCAAGAATAATTATAGGAAAACAAAAACATCCAGCACCTTAAAAAGGTAAAATTCCGAAGTCTAGAATTCAATCGAGTATTTCCAGAAAAGAAAGAGAAAAAAGCAGAAAAATATAACCAATTATGAGAAACAGCATAGATCCATTAAAACAAGCTCAGCTCCATCACAGGTGTTAGAATTAGCCACAAAAACTTTAAAATAGTTATAACTCTAGTCTATATGTGTTAGAGAAAATATTGAACAAGCTATGTGGAAGAATGGAAGGTTTTTAAAAAATCAAACTTCTAAAGATGAAAATTAAAATGCCTAAAATAAAAATACAGTGATGGAATTAATGGTAATTAAATATTGTGGAAAGGATTAGTTCACTTGAAGACATAAAAATAGAAAATAACTAAAATGAAAAATATAAGTATTTTTAGAAAAAAACAGAGCATCAGTGAGTTGTGCAGCAACTTCAAATGATCTAGTTCATGTGTAGTTGGAGACTTCAAGGATAAGAGGACAGAAAAAAATTTGCATAAATAATGGTCATATTTTTCTGAATTTGACAGAAAATACAGGCCCATTTTTCCAAAAAGTCAACAAACTCCAAGCACAAAAAATATAAAGAGAATCACATCAATAACATTACAAAGTGCTAAAAACTTGTGATAAAAAGAAAATTCCTAAAGGTAGTCCAATAAAAGAAAAATACACAGTAAATACAGAAGAACAAAAATAAGGATGACAGCAAATTTATCATCAGAATGCAAGTGAGAAGACAGTGAGGCAACATCTTTAGAATACTGAAAGAAAAGCTCTCTCAACCTAAAATTCTATAGCTAGTGAATATCTTTCAAAAACAAAGACAAAACAAAGTCTTTTTTTCAGATATGCAAAAACTGAAATAATTCACTCTTACAAGTCCCAAACTACAAGAAAATGTTAAAGGAAGGCCTGTAAGCAGGAAGAAAATGATACCATGTGAACATACAGATATCCACAAAGGAATGAAGAACAAGTAACTACACGGGTAAGTATATAAGATTTTTCTTATTTAAATCTCTTTAAAAATTAGTGTCTGCTTAAAGAAAATACGTGTTTATTTTAATTCTCAGCAAATTACTAGCATCCAAGTTCAACAACATATTAAAAGGATTATATACTGTGACCAAGTGGGATTTATTCCAGGAATGCAAGTTAGTTCAACATATGAAAATCAATCAATGTAATATGCCATATTAATAGAATAAAGGATGAAAAAACACAGGAACATCTTAAAAAACACAGAAAGAACATTTGTAAAAATCCAACAACCCTTCCTGATAAAAAGCACTCAACAAACTACCAATAGAAAGGAACTCTTTAAAACTAATAAAGATATCTATGAAAACTCACAGAGAACTTCACACTTAATGATTAAGGTTTAAAATACTTCTCCCCCATGATCAGGAGCAAGACAATGATGTCCATTCTGGCCAATTCTACCCAACACTGTACTTAAGGTTCTCACAAGAGCATTTAGACAAGAAAAAGAAATGAAAGGATTCCAGATTGAAAAAAAAAAAGTAGAACTATCCTTATTTGCAGATGACATAATCTTATATATAGAAAACCCTTAAGAACACACACTCACTCACACATACACATTATTACAGCTAATAAACAAGTTCAACAAAGTTACAGTATAAAAGATGAGTATACGAAAATCAATTGTATTTCTCTACACTAGCAATGAACTACTTGAAAATAAAATTAAGAAAACAACTCCATTTACAATAGCATCTAAAAGAATACAACACTTATAAATAAGTTTAATTAAATAAGTGCAAGATTTGTACACTAAAACTGCAAAATATTGTTGAAAGAAATTACAGAAAATGTAAATAAGTGAAGAGACACCCTGTATTCATGGATTGGAAGACTCAATATTGTTAAAACAGCAATACTTTCCAAATTGATCTATATATTCAATGCAATCCCTATCAAAATTCCAAATGTAATTTTTTTTTCAGAAATGGACAAGCTGATCGTAAAGTTTACATTGAAATGCAAAGAACCTTGCGTATCCAAAACAATCTTGAAAAAGAACAAATTTGGGGAATTTATACTTCCCAATTTCAAGATATATTATAAAGCTACAATACTCAAGACAGTGTGGCACTGGCACAAGAATAGACATATGGACTCACTAAGAGTTCAGAAATAAACCCATACATCTATAGTCAAATGATTTCAACATGGGTTCCAAGACCAGTGGGAAAAGAAGAGTCTTATCAACAAATGGTAACGGGACAACTGGATATCCACATGTTAAATAATGAATTTGAAGACTACTTCCCACCATACATAATAATTAACTTGAAATGGATCAAAGGCTTAAATGTAAGAGCTAAAAATGTAAAACTCTTAGGGGGAAAAAAATTAATTCAGGCTCATAGGGACCTTGTAGGACAGCACAGGACTGCCCTATAGGATTTCCAAGGCTGTAATCTTTATGGAAGAAGAACTGTCACATCTTTCTCTGGCAGATTGCCTGTTGAGTTCGAACCACTGACCTTTTGGTTAACACCCAAGTACTTAACCACACTTAACCAGGGCCCCTTCCCTCAGAAGGAACATAGGTATAAACCTGAGTGACCAACATTATGCAATTGTTTCTTAGATATCACACCAAAAGCACATGTAAACAAAGAAAAAACAGGTAAATTGGACTTCATCAAAATTAAAACTTTTTTGTTTTAAAGGATACCATTATAGAAGTGAAAAGACATTCCACGGACTGTGAAAAAATATTTGCAAATAACGTAGCTTATAAGAAAATTTGTATCTAGAATCTATAAAGAACTCTTAGAACTCAATGAAAAGAAGACCAAGTAATCTATGTACAAATAAGTGGATGTGGAACACGATATATCATTGCTGATGTCAGATGGATCTGGGTAAAAGCAGAGAATACTAGAAAAATGTTTACCTGTGTTTTATTGACTATGCAAAGGCATTCAAATATGTGGATCATAACAAATTTTGGATAACATTGGAAAGAATGGGAATTCCAGAACACTTACTAGTGCTCACGAGGAAACTACTTAGACCAAGAGGCAGTCATTTGAACAGAGCAATGGGATACTATGTGTGGTTTAGTCAGGAAAGATGTGCATCAGGGTTGTATTCCTTTACCATACTCATTCAACCTGTATGCTAAGAGAATAATCTGAGAAGTTGGGCTATATGAAGAAGAACAGGGCATCAAGATTGGAGGAAGACTCATTATCAACCTGTGACGCAAAGATGACACAACCTTGCTTGCTGAAAGTGAAGAGGACTTGAAGAACTTACTGAAGAACATTGAAGACCACAGCCTTCAATATGGATTACACCTCAACATAAAGAAAACAAAAATCCTCATAAATGGATCAATAATCAACATCTTGATAAATGGAGAAAACATTGAAGTTGTAAAGGATTTCATTTTACTTAGATCCACAATCAACTGCCATGAAAGCAGCAGTCAAGAAATCAAAAGACGCATTGCATTGGATAAATCTGCTGCAAAGGACCTCTTTAAAGTGTTAAAAGGCAGAGAGGTCACTTTAAGGACTAAGGTGTGACTGACCCAAGTGATGATGTTTTCAATTGCCTCAAATGCATGTGAAAGCTAGATAATGAACAAAGAAGACCAGAAAAGAATTGATGGGTTTGAATTATGGTGTTGACAAAGAATATTGAATATACCATGGACTGCATGAAGAACAAAAAAATCTGTCTTGGGAGAATTACAGTCAGGAAGCTCCTTAGATGCCACTACTTCATTTCGCATAATTTGGACACGTTATCAGGAGGGACCAGTCCCTTGAGGAGGGCATCATGTTTGGTAAAGTAGACAGTCAGCAAAAGGAGGAGGCCCTCAAGGAAATGGAGTGACACAGTGACTGCAACAATGGGCTCAAGCATAACAACGATTGTGAGGATGGTGCAGGACTGGGCAGTGTTTCATTCTGTTGTACACAGGGTCGCTATGAATAGGAGACAACTCGATGGCACCTAACAACAACCACAACAACAAAAGAAAAGTAAGAAGTAGTTAAAAATCCAGCCAAAAAAGGTAAAATGGAATTGTAAAGAATATTAAATTAATTCAAAGATAGGTAGAAAAAGAGGAAAATGTGATAAAGGTATAGATGTGTCAAGTAGAATACAAATAGCAAGATGGTAGATTTAAAATTAATCATGGAAAAAATCCCATTAAATGTCAAAGATTGTCAGATTGGCTAAAATTATCAAATCCAAATACATGCTATCTAGGAAAAAAAAATTCAAACACAAATAATTTAAATGTGTGGGGGGAAAAAGAAAATAGATATGTCATGCAAACACAAATCCAAAGAAAGCTAAAATGACTGTATGAATATCAAACTAGACATTTAGGACAAGAATATTTTCAGGTATATAGAAAGCTACTTAAATGATAAAGGAATTATATCAACAAGAGGACAGAGTAATCACAATGCGTATGTATTCGAAGAACAGCTTGATAATACATAGAGTAAAAATTGAAAGAAATGCAATGAGATATAGACAAAACCACAAATATACTCAAAGATTTCAATACTACTCTCTCAATTGATAGAACATGGAAAAAAAATTCTGTAAGGTATACAAGGTTTGAACAACACTACCAACTAACTTGATGTAATTGATATTTATAGAACACCCCACACAATTATAGCAAAATACATATTCTTTACAAGTGCACCTGAAATGTTGAAACGTATGAACAGATAGACCATATTCTTGACAATAAAAGAAATCTCAATAAGTTTAAAAAGAATCAATAATGCAAAGTAAGTTTTCTGACCACAGTAGAATTAAATTAGAAATCAATAGCATAAAAGATATCTGGAAAATCTCAAAATATACAAAAGTTATGTAGCACTCTTCTCAATGACCTATTCAGTAATCCATGGATCAAAGAAGAACTCAGAGTGAAAATTAGAAAGTTTTTTTGAACTCAATAAAAATTAAAAGAACAAAATATCAAAATTTATGAGATCCCATTAAAGCAATTTATAGAGGGAAATTTACACAGCAAATGTCTGTACTAAAAATGAAGTTCTCAAATCAAAGAAATGAGCTTCTATGATTTTATAAAAACTAAGAAAGAAGAGAACAAATGAAATCCACGGTAAGCAGAAGAAAGGAAATTATAAAGATCAGAGCATATACCAGATACATAGAAAAAATTAAAAACAACAGAGAAAATCAATAAAACCTGTCTCTTTTAGAAAGTCAGGAAAATTGATAAACCTCTCGGCAGACTAGAAAAAAGGAAAATGGAAAAAGAGAGAGAAAGCAAACATAAATTATCAGTATCAAGAGTGAGAAAGGTTACAACACGTTTTCTATAAATTAAAAGGATAATAAGGAAATAGTGTAGTAACCTTTATGCCAGTAAACAAATGAAATTGTCAAATCGCTATAAAAACAAAAACAAAGGAACAAACAACCACTACTGCCACCACCACCACAACAACAAACTACCAAAGCTGGTTCAACAATAAGTAGGTAGCTATATCTATATGGACAGTCCTGTATCTATTAAAGAAATGGAATTTTAGATAAAATCTTTTATACAAAAGAAATTCCTGGCCCTGGTGACTTCACTAGTTAATTCCGCCAAACATTTAAGGAAGAAGTGATACCAATCCTACACATATTTTTCAGAAAATTTAATAGGGTATTAAGTCATTTTGTGAAGCCAACATTACCCTGATACCAAAACCATGCAAGTATTTGCAAGAAAAGAAAATTTCAGACAAATATCTCTTTAACATGGAAAAATTCTTAATGCAATTTTAGCAGATATAATTCAATCTATATAAATAGGATAATATGTCACAACCAATATTTATCCCAAGAATGAAAGTTTATATTTGCAAATCTATCAAAATAATTTAACATTAACAAACAATAGATAAATCGACAGATCGATTGATAGATGGATGGATGATGGATAATGGATAGAAAGATGGACAGACATACTTATCTCAATAAATGCAGACTAAGCGTTTGACAAAATCCAACGTCCACTTCTGATGAAAACTCTCAGAAGAACAGGAAAAGAAGGGAACTTCTCCAAATTGATAAAGAAAACCTATAAAAATAATAACAATAATAAAAGCTAACATATTAATTAATGAAAAAGTAAATGCTTTCACCTTTATAGGTCAAGAACAAGAGAAAGATGTCTGCTCATCACTTTTATTCAAAATTTTACTTGAGGTTCTAGCAAGTACAATTAAGGAAAAAAAAAAGTCATCCATATTGCCTTTATTCACTGAAAACATAATAATTTGAGTAGAAAATCTGATAGAATCCAGAAAGATGCTACTAGAGTTATTAAGTTAGTTTAGCAAGGTTACGGAATACAAGATCAACACTCAGAACTCTATTATAGTTTTGTGTGTCATCAAAGAACTATCAGAAATTGAATTAAAAACAGTATCATTTGCAATTGTTAGGTGTCATTTTGCAATAGCTTCACAAATATCAAATATTTATAGATAAATCTGACAAAAACTATGCAAGAACCTGTACACTGAAAACTACAAAATATTGGTGAGATAACTTTTTTTTCAGTTAAAAAAAAAATTTTAAGGCCAAAATGAATGGGAAAGTATATTTACTTCATGGGTCAAAAGGATCAATATTGTTAAGATGTGAGCTTGTGGTTCCTGGTTCAGATCCTCTTTGTGCTGGAAACAAGGACCCTGGACCCAAGCTGTCTGATCCTGGATCATGGGGAAACTACTGAGCATAGGCAGTTCTGTATAGCATAGATTCAGGTGCGGATTATCCAACAAGCAAGGCAAGCATAGTGTTTACTTTGCTTACAAGATCACCTATAGTGAACAATTTCACATGGGTTTCATATCTTTGATGTGGTGAAGCTCCTGTGAAATTGTTCACTACAGATTAGTAAGTAAGCACAAGCCTGCTCTTCCTTATGCTTACCAGGTCATTCACCCCTATCACGGACTGTAAATTTGAAAAGAAGCTTTGATTCTGTAGGAAGGTGCTGTGAGGTTGGGATGGAGACAGATGCCAGGCATACCTAGAAGCAGAGTCTTTGATATGGTGAAAAAATGTGAAACTGTTCACTGCAGGTGATCTGGCAAGCAAGGTAAGCACTGTGTTCATCTCGCCATTGGATACTTTGCCCTGCATGGATAGCACTGGACTGGGTCAGGGCACCTGGATTCCCATGCCCCAACATTTTACCTGGCTGAAATGTGAAGGACAATTCCTATTACCTTTCTCAGCTGTGCAATAAGGAGGCTGTATCAGAGGTTTTCAAGAAAGGGTTGTGAAATAGAAGTATATGTTTTGCTTTAGGAAAACAGAGCATTCTCTTGCCCAGAACACTAAAGGTCATCTTATTAAATGATAGAAAGCTATATGCTACACATCACACACACACACACATACACACACACACACACGCACACATATATAATCTTTAAAGCTTACAGCTGTGCCTTAAACTGTAAGTAGCCTTTAGAAGCAGGTTGTCTACTTTCACGTGATGGCATTTTGGTGATTCTGCTCACTGGAACCCCTTGAAACTTGTTCTTTCAGAAAACAATCGAAGATTAATGACTAGGCCTTGTTTCTAAGACTCTAAAGGTCTCACAGTCATGGCTCACTGGTCTTGTGACGGGTCTTAGCAAGGTTCCTATTCTTTATAATGTCTGAGCAAATATTGCTCTCTTATAAGATTTATGTATTCTGACATAATCATCAGCCAATCAATAATTTTTTGTTCAAACTTCCTGGTGAAATTATATATATATATATATATATATAAAACCAAAAACCAAACCTTTTGCCTTGGAGTCAATTGCCACTGATAGTGACCCTACAGGACAGAGTAGAACTGCCCCCAAGGGGCTTCCAAGGCACACTGGTGAATTTGAACTGCAACTGTAGCAAAGCTCTGAACCATTACACCAACAGGACTCCACTTATATACAAGTGCTCCAAAAATCTTAATTGGAGCACTGATTTACTCAGTAGTGATATGCTGCCCAATTTTAAAGTTGTCTATTAAACCTGTATATCAACTCTATTAGTGGTGTTCTGAGTTTATTTTTAACAGCCTCCTCCAATCCCTAGGGCTCTACCACTCCTGCTATAACTTAAATGAAGTATTTGAGGACAGAGAGAAGGCCAGTGAGGTGTGGTAGTAGATATACATCCTACCATGATGTTGCCATTGAGTCAGCACAACTCATGATGACTCCACGTACAACAGAACAAAATGCTGTCATCTTCACAATTATTGGTATGCTTGACTCCATTGTTGTGGCCACTGTATATTTTGAGTCCCTTCCAATCTGGGGGGCTCATCTTCCAATACTCTGTTGTGATCAAAGCATTTTCATTGGCTAAATTTTGTAAGTAGATTGCCAGGACATTCTTTCCAGTCTGTGTTAGTCTGAATGGTCTGCTAAAACTTGTCCACCATGGATGACCCTGCTGGTATTTGAAATACCAGTTGCATAGCTTCCAGCATCATAGAAACATCCAAGCCACAACAGTATGATAAACTGCCAGACGAATGGTGGATCATGATGTAGGACAATGTAAAAAATTAGATTGTATTGTAAGAACAATGGGAAACCATTAGAAAGTTTTAGGTAGAAGAGTAATGTGATCCAACTTCTATTTTTAATAGCCCAGTTAATTGTAGAAGATCAATAGTAGAAGGACAACCAGTTTGGAAATGTTGCAAAGACCAGTCAGAGAGCCCTAGACTACAAGTCAGGAGATCACATTCTAGTGTCCATTGGCAGTGGCTTAGTCTAGGGTATTAGCACTGAACATTGTGAGAAGCGGTAGAGGGGATCAACAGGATTTATGACAGATTGAATGTGGGGGGAAAGGAAAGAGTGGACAAGAATGACTCCTTGATTGTTGTTTTGAGCATCAGGCATGAGGGTGGTGTCTTTAACAGCTCTTAGGAAAGATGGACAGTGGATTTACGAAATGGCATGAGTCTGGGGAACTGCAATACAACCTAAAGCTCAATACTGCTGAATGATAACATCTAAGGCTGTCATGGTGGGAGTGGGAGGTGAAACTGAAAATGCAGGAAAAGCCCAGTTGATGGAAGGTCTTTTACAACTGAATTTAATCCTAAAAGTGAAAGCAAATGGACAACCTGCCACCTCTTGTTTTTTAAAAAAAATAAGGTGCGTGATGCTTTTGAATGTTTTCTCTGGTGATGGTGTGGAGCCTAGATTATAGTAAAAGAAAATAAAAGGAGGTGAAACAAGTGAGGATGCTGCAGTTAGGATCAGTCAGAGGATGACTCAATCTTCCCCGCTGAGTTACTTCTCTGAAATAAATTTGTCCATTACCTGACATCAGCATTCTTTTTGACAACTCTCTTCATTTTGATGCAAATTCCAAGGCGTGCTTTCAGCTAGGGCTAATTATCCAATTATCTGTTATCCAGTGTGCGTGGTTTTATTTTCTCTCCTTTGTGTGGATTGTGGCTTTTGGCAGGCTCGAGAGATGACTCAATTGCCTGTCAGCACAGCTTTGGTGAAGATAAAAAATGGTGGAAAAGGAATTGAGCTTGACTCAGGATCAGAGTGGTAATTGATTACTAATTACTGAAATATTGTGTGTGAAGGAGGGAAGGCAGAAGTCTATTTTCCAAAGTTTCAGGTAACTGATAAACATCTTTGAGACTCCTTGGGGTGGCTGGAGGGGAGATTCAGCTGAGATGAATGAAAATTTTTAACCTCCTTGTAATAATGTGCTTCTCCCTCTCGAGCATGTAGGATGGAATTGGGGATTGGACCAAGAGACTTCCCTTTCACATAACTATCCAAAGGAGGGTGTCACAGAAGAAGCCCCTCATGGTTCTCCAATGGCAAGGAATAAAGGGAAGCAGAGAAATGAAACATGTGAACTGAGCCCATCACTTTCTTAAAAACATTAAGGGTAATCTTTAAAAAAAAAAGTTGAGTCATGTTACTTTCTACTTAAAATTCTTCATTGGCTTCCCTTTGTCCTAAAAAGTTGCCTAGAAGTTCAAATTTGCCCCTGAAAGTTCAAGATTTTTAATGAATGTGGCTTCCAAGACTGTCCAGCCTGGTCTGCCATTGCTCTTGCCATTTGCCTCTGCTGACAGAGAAATATTAGCTGGTGGGGATCTGTGGGGTATGCCTTGCTTTGGTGCCTCTCAAGGACCACACTTTTTCTCACCTTCCAGCAATTACATCAACTATTTCTAAGGACTGCAAAGAATTTCCTCTTTCACCTGTCAACTCTGCCTCACCTTCTTATCTAAGCTTAAATGCATCCTTGCTGATGAGGCTTTCTGCGCCTCAGTCATTGCTGAGTGCTTCCATCAGGACTTTTTTTTAAATAAAAAATTTTTAGAACAGTTTCAGATTTCCAGAAAAATTGTGGAAATACTAAAGAGAGTTCCTATATATCCCATATCCAGTGTCATCCTTCATTAACATCTTACATTTGTCATGTACAATTGTTACAACTAGTGAACCAATATTGACATATTAGTGTTAACTAAAGCCTGTACAATATTTAGATTTCCTTAGTTTCTACCTAATATTCTTTTCTTCTGTTCCAAAATCCCAACCAGGATATTAGATTTAGTCATCAAGTCTCCTTAGGCTCCTCTTGGCTGTGTCAGTTTCTCAGACTTTCCTTGTTTGATGACCTTGATAGTTTTAAGTACAGCTTGGGCATTTTGTAGAATGCCCCTCTACTGAGATTTGTCTGATGTTATGGTTTTGGGGTTGTTCCTTGGTGGTCCAAATGGTTAGTATGCTTGCCTGGTAACTGAAGGTTCTATTATTTAGTCCACCCAGAGACACCTCATTAGAAAGGTCTGACAATCTACTTCCAAACAATCAGCTATGGAAAACCCTATGGAATACAGTTACACTCTGATATGCATGGGTCACCATGAGTCAGAGTCAACACAAAGGGAACGGGTCTGGTTTATTATGGTTTTCTAAAAGGTAGACCACAGATAGAGTATAATTGTCATGACACAGTATCACGAGTACATACTATAAACATGACTTATCACTATTGATGTTGACCCTGATCACCTGGCTGAGGTAGTGTTTGTCAGATTTCTCCACTGTAAAGTTACTCTTTTTTCCTCCTTTCCATACTTTGCTCTTTGGCAAAAAGTCACTGTGTATAGGGCATACCTAGGAGTGGAAAGTTATACTCCATCTCCTTAGAGGCAGAGTATACACATAAGTTTTTTGGAAATCTTCTGCATTGGAGACTTGTCTGTTCTCTCCCATTTATTCAAGCATTTATTAATATCAGTATGAATACATGAATATTTACTTTATACCTTGATTTTTACTCCAATACTTTATTTTGTTGCTCAAATCATTTCGGCTTTTGTCTTTGGGAATTTTTTCAGTAACTCTTGTGTTCTCATCATTGTTTTTTATTTTTTTTAGCACTTCTTTTTTTCTGGCACTACAAGATACTCCTTGCTCGTCTTGTATATTTCCTGCCCCAATCTTAGATTTAGCCATGTCTCCAAGGAGTCCTGGTTCTTTGTACTGGACAGTGGCATTAGAAACCAAGATCTGGATGCTAAATGTGCTCATCGCTACTGAGGTGCTATTGTTTCTAAGCCTCTCATCTGGAAGACCAAGGAAATAGACGTGTGTGTACTAGCCTATATGTAACCATCTGTGTTTATATTAAGCTATACTTTTTTTTTTTATACATGATTTTATACCAATGTGTTCAATTCTAATCCATTACCATATGGGTCATTCTATACATTTGTAATACAGTTAGATTGTTTTGTTATAGTCTGCATTCCATCCTGGGATCCCCTGATATCCTAGATTAGGTTTTTTGTTTTTGTTTTTTTCATACTATAAGGTTCACTATTTGTGCTACAAAATTCTATGGGTTCATAGAATCCACTATTACAATATCATAGAGAATTGTCTGATTGACCTAAAAATTCTGCTTTGCCTCACCTATTCACCTACTTATTCAACACAGTCCTCTTGGAAGCCTGAACATTTTACTGTCAGTATTGTTTTACATTTTCCAGAATATTGTATAGTCAGTATCATACAATGTAGCCTTTTTTAATTGGTTTATTTCACTTATAAATATGCATTTCAGATTTCTCCATGGTTTTTTTTTGGCTTGATAACTCATTTATTTTTTTCTTTTTTTTGAGGGGGGAGGTGAATAACATTTTATTTCTTTATCCATTCACCTACTGAAGGACATCTTGCTTGCTTCCAGTTTTTGATTATTGTAAATAAAACTGATACAAATATTCACATGCAGGTATATGTGTGGACATATATTTTCAAATAAATTGAATAAACCTCTAGGAGTCAGTTGGTGAACTGCATGGTAAGATTATGGATAGTTTTTAAGGAAACTGCCAAACTGTCTTCCAAAGTGACTGTACCATTTTGTATTCCAAGTGGCAATGAATAAGCATTCCTGTCATTCGGCATCCTCGCTAGCAATTGATATAGTCAGGTTTTTTCACTTTTGTGTTTTAGCTCTTTGAAAAGCTGTATAGTGGTATCTCATTGTTTTATTTTACAATTCCCTAATAACAAATGGTGTTGAGCATCTTTTCATATGCTTATTTGCCATCTATGTATCTTTTTTGGAGATTTGTCTTCTCATATCTATTGCTCATTTTTTAGTTGTTTTTTTTCTTTTCTTATTACTGAGTTTTAAATGTTCTTTGTATATTTTGGATACTGGGCCTTTAATCTATCAATCTTGATGTTTTGTTTTTAAGGTTACTGATTAGTTAATAATCAATTTACTTGAATTAGACATATTCAGATTTTCTATTTCTCCTTATGCAAGTTTTGGTATTTTGTGTCTTTAAGGAATTTAACCATTTAATCTATGTGGGCATGAAGTTATTCATAGTATTCTTTTATAGCATTCCTTTTAACATGCATGGAATCAGTGGTGCTGGCTCCTCTTTCTTAAATTGGTAATTTTGCATTCTTTCTTTTTTTCTTGGTTAGTCTGCATAGAGGTGAGTCAATACTATTGATCTTTGCAAGGAACCAGCTTTGGATTTCATTGATTTTCTCTATTGTTTTTCTATTTTCAAATTCTTTTATTTCTGTTCTAATTTTTATTATTTTTCTCCTTATGTTGGATTTAATTTTTCTTTTTGAGTTTTCTATGGTAGAAGCAAATGTTGTTGATTTCAGATCTTCTTTTCCAATGTATGTATTTAGTGTTCTGCTTTAAGAATTTTAGTTTGCTGATTTTTAATATGGATGTAGATGTCTGAATTGTAGAAATATAGAATGTTTATCTGTAGGAAGCCTTAGAGATCTGTGCAAAATATGAAACACGAATAATGGACTAGAGAACTAGTCAAGTGTCACATACCTGGTCAATCTAAAGGCAGAAATAGGAGCATGGTCTGCAGATTTTCAACCCTAAACTTTTGCCCAAACTATTCAATGTAACCACAAATTAGTGATTAACTTCCTTTATGCCATAAGTATCAGCATACAGTCATGTGGTCACTAGACTTATTTTAAAAAGATCATTTATAATTGCTAATTACCTTCAAAAAGCAGAGATCACTATTTTTCCCCACTTATCTGAGCAACTATATACAATTTGTAATTACAAAAATACTGTCCATTCACTTGTAGTGGGAGAATGGACAGTCAGACTCACTTGGGATATGGCACAAGAAACAAGTATGTCATGGTTGACTAAAGGAAGCACTTCCATGAATGCACACACAATTCAATTAGAACTAGGTACCTGTACTGTGGATTTTAGCTGCTTTTTCTGTGAGGACTCCAGAGGAAGACCTGAAATGAATGCCTAGGGGCTGGAAAATGTGCCTACTCTTTTCAACTTTGTGCACAACCTATTTCTTTTTGCATATATATAATAAATATTTTTAAATAATATTTTATTGTCTTTTTGATGAAAGTTTACACAGCAAATTAGGTTTCCATTTGACAATTTCTACCTGAGTTGTTTAGCAACATTAGTTACATTTTTCACAATGTGTCAATATTCTCATTAATTGCTTTCTGGTTGTTCCATTTTCAGTATTCTAGTTTCCCTGCTTCTCTTGTCTTCTCATCTTTGCTTCAGAGTAATTGTTAATCTTTTGGTCTCCTATAGGTGGTTTTTTAATGGAACCCTATACTCACGGATATTCTTTATTTCATATGTCAGCCTGTTATTTCAGTAAAAGGTGACCTCAGGGGATAGTTTCAGTTCAGGGTTTACCGAGTGACTCAGGGTGATAGTCTTCAGAGTCCGCCAGTCTCAACTGGTCCAGTAAGCCTGGACTTTCTAAAAATTTGAGCTCTATCCGACATTTTTGTCCTGTTCTATCAGGGTTCATCTATTGTGACCCTGATCAGGATGGTTGGTAGTGGTAACTGGGCCCTATCTAGTTCTTCTGGTCTCAGGGTAGATGAGGCTATGGGTTGTGTAGACTATTAGCCCTGTAGACTAGTTTCTTCTCTGAGACTTTGGTTTCCTTCTTTCTCTTTTGCTCCGGAAGAGTAGAGACTTACAGTTGTATCTTAGATGGCTAATTGCAAGCTTTTAAGATCCCAGATGCTACTCATCTCACCAGGATGTAGAACATGAACTTTGTGGTACCAGTTGAATGAGTCGTTCCTTGAGACCAAGGACCTAAGCCTTTAAACCCAGAAAATCATTCTCACAATGCTTTTGGTTACATCTGAGAAGTATCTGTAACTGTGTCCTCTATGAATATATGTACCCATACATATAGATACTTCTACCTGTACACACATATGTACTCACCTGTACCTACCTGTACACATATATGCCTATACAATTATATATGTGACCATACACTCATTTTTTGGTTATTGTTGGTGTTATTGCCAAATTATATGTGTTATATTCTTTAGCACAAACATCTTTTTTCTCTCGTGCACTTCTTAGTAGTATGGTTTACTTTGGTCAAGCTGTGCTCATTACATCCACGTTCTGTGCTAAATTCCCCATCACCAAAAATAACAGGTATTTACAATCTAGATAATGAATTTTTTTCCCACTCACCAATTCCTGGTAGCAACCAGTGAACATTGGTCTCTGTTTATGTATCTTTTCTTGTCTTATAAAAGTGGGATCATAGAATATTTGTCTTTATGCAATTGACTTATTTTACTTAGCATGATGTCCTCCAGATCCACCCATGTTATAATATGTTTCATGGACTGACTCATCATTATTCTTTATGGTTGTGTAGTATTCCATTGTATTTATGTAGCACATTTTGCTTATCCATTCATCCATTGAAGGGCCCTTAGGCTATTTCCACTTTTTTCCTATTGTGAATAATGCTGCAATGAGCATAGGTGTGCATGTGTCTGTTCCTGTCATTTCTATTAGGTCTCTAGGGTATATACCTAGAAGTGGGATTGCTAGATTATAAGGTAGTTTTATTTCTAGTTTTTTGAGGAAGTACCATACCATTTTCAATAGTGGTTGTATCATTTTACAGTCCCACCAGAAACTGATAAGGGTTTTAATCTCCTCGTATCCTGGTGTTGTCTGCTTTTATCAGTGCTGGTTTAGTCGGAGTGAGATGGTATTTCACTGAAGTTTTGATTTGTATCTCTCTAATGGCTAATGATCTTGAGCATATTTTCATGTGTTTGTTGGCCACTTGAATTCACTCTTTGATGTAGTGTCTGTTTATGTCCTTTGACCATTTTTTAATAGAGTTATTTGTCTTTTTTGGTTGAGTTGTTGAAGTTTTCTATATATTTTATATATTATACCCTTACAAGATACAATGTTTCTGAAAAAATTTTCCCATTCTGTAGGTTTTCTTTTTACTCATTACTCATTTGATAAGTCTTTTGATAAGCATAAATGTTTAATTTTTATGAGGTCCCAATTTCAGTGAAAATGTCAATACTCTCTAAGGTGATCTACAGATACAATGCAATTCTGATACAAATCTCAACAGCATTCTTTACAGGAGTAGAAAAACTAATGACCTATTTCATAAGGAAAGAAAAGAGGCCCTGAATAGCCAAAGCACTGTTGAAGAAGGACAAAGTAGGAGACTTCAAACTCCCTGATATCAAAATATACTATACAGTCACTGCAATCAAAACAGCCTGATATTTGTTCAATAATAGACACGTAGACTGATGGAATAGAATTTAGAGCCCAGAAATAAATACATCCATTTGTGGACAACGGATTTTCAACAAGTAGACAAAATCCCATTTAATGGGAAAGAAATAATCTCTTTATTAAATGGTGCTGGCAAAACTGGATATTCACTTGCAGAAAAATGAGATAGGACCCATACCTCACACCATACACAAAAACTAACTGAAAATGAACCAAAGACCTAAATGTTAAAGCTATATTAAGTTCCTGGAAGAAAACAAAAGGAGAAAATTACAGAACTTCATTTTTTTTTTTTTGGAAAAATATGCTAACAAACACAACTACAAATGCACAAAGAACAGAAGACAAGTTAGATTAATTGGGACCTCATAAAAATTAAACATGCTCATCTAAAGAAAGAGACTTATTGCTCTGACTAGGACACCCAGTACAATATTGAACAAGAGTGGTGATAGTGGGCATCCTTGTCTCATTCCCTTTCTGAAGGGAAAGGTGCACAGTCATTCTCTGCTGAGAATGTTGGCTGTTGGTTTGACATATATGCCCTTAATTATGTTGAAGAATTTCCCTTCTATTCCTATTTTGCTGAGAGTTTTTTTAATCAGAAAATAGTGTTGGATTTTATAAAATGCCTTTTCTGCATCAATTGGTATGATCAAGTGGTTCTTTTGTTTTATTTATGTGGTGAATTACGTTGATTGATTTTGTAATGTTGAACCGTCCTTGAATCCCACTAGATCTTAGCATATAATTTTTTTTTATATATGTTGTTGAATTCTCTTGGCTAGAATTTTGTTGAACATTTTTGTGTCTATATCCATGGGGTATATTGGTCTTTAACTTTCTTTTTTTGTGATATCTTTACCTGGTTTTGGTATCAGGGTGATGCTGGTTTCATAGAATGAGTTAGGGAGTATTCCTTCCTCTTCTACGTTTTTGAAGACTTTGATCAGAATTGGTATCAACTCTTCTCTGAATATTTTGTCAAATTACCTAGTGAAGCCATCTGGCCCTGGGCTTTTTTTGTTTCTTTGCTGTTTTCTGATGACATTTCAACCTCTTCTTTTGTTATGGGTCTTTTTGAATTTTCTACCTCTAATTGGTATGATGACTGTTTATTTCTTCCATCTTCTTTTGATGCTTCCGGCATCATTTAATATTTTCTCCATAGAACCCTCACTATTGCAATTCGAGGGTTAACTTTTTTCTTCAGTTCTTTCAGCTTGAGAAAAGCTGAGTGTGTTCTTCACTTTTGGTTTTCCATCTCCAGCTCTTTGCACATGTCATTATAATACTTTACTACTTTGTCTTCTTGAGACGCCCTTTAAAATCTTCTGTTCAGTTCTTTTACTACGTCACTTCTTCCTTTTACTTTAGCTGCTTGACATTCGAGAGCAACTTTCAGTCTCCTCTGACACCCACCTTGGTCTTTTCTTTCTTTCCTGTCTTTTCAATGACCTTTTGCCTTCTTCATGGATGATGTCCTTGATGTCATTCCACTATTTGTCTGGTCTTTGGTCATTAGTATTCAACGCATCAAATCTATTCCTGAAATGGTCTCTAAATTCAGGTGAGATATAGTCAAGGTCATATTTTGGCTCTTGTGGACTTACTCTGATTTTCTTCAGTTTCAGCTTGAACTTGCATATGAGCAATTGATGGTCTGTTCCACAGTTGGCCCCAAGACTTGTTATGACTGATGATATTGAGCTTTTCCATCATCTCTTTCCACAGATGTCAACTTAATTCCTGTGTATTCCATCTGGTGAGGTCCATGTGTACAGTCGCAGTTTACATTGGTGAAAAAAGGTATTTGCAATGAAGAAGTTGTTGGTCTTACAAAATTCTATCATTCGATCTCCAACATTGTTTCTATCACCAAGGCCATATTTTCCAACTACCAATCCTTCTCCTTTGTTTACAACTTTCACATTCTAATCACCAGTAATTATCAATGCATCCTGATTGCATGTTCCATCAATTTTAGACTGCAGAAGCTGATAAAAATCTTGAATTTCTTCATCTTTGGCCTTAGTGTTTGGCAAGTGAATTTGAGTAATAGTCGTATTACCTGGCCTTCCTTGTAGGCGTATGGATATTATCCTATCACTGACAGCATTGTACTTCAGGATAGATCTCGAAATGTTCTTTTTGACGATGAATGCAACACCATTCCTCTTCAAGTTGTCATTCCTGGCATAGTAGACTATATTTGTCTGATTCCAAATGGCCAGTGCCAGTCCATTTCAGCTCACAAATACCTAGGATATCAATGTTTATGCCTTCTATTTCATTTTTGGTGATTTCCAATTTTCCTAGATTCATACTTTGTACATTCCAGGTTCCTATTATTAACGGATGTTTGCAGCTGTTTCTTTTCATTTTGAGTCATGCCACACGTAGGTAGTGTGTATCTAGGAATTTGTGTATTTCGTCTAGGTTTTCAAATTTGTTAAAGTACAGTTTTTAACACTATTCTGTTTTGATCCTCTATCTCATTTGAGTCTGTTGTAATGTTTCCAATTTCATTTCTTATTTTGGTTATTTGCTTCTTCACAGTTTTTCTATTGTCAGTGTAGTTAGTGGTTTGCCTATTTTATTGATTATTTCAAAGAACCAACTTCTAGTTTTGTTGATTTTTTTCTATTGTTTTTCTATCTTCTATTTTATTTACTTATGCTCAACTTTTTATTATTTCATTTCTTTTGGTAGCTTTTAATTTCTTTCACTCTCCCTTTTCTATTTGTTCAAGTTGTCAGTTTAAGTTATTGATATTGAATCTTTCTTTTTTTAATGTAGACTTTTATTGCTATGAATTTCCGTCTGAGTACTGCTTTTGCTGTGTTCCAAAGGTTGTGATGTGTTTTCATTATCTTTTGATTTTCTGTATTTTTTTAATCTTACTTTTGATTTCTTCTATGACCCAATAGTTTTTCAGCAGTGTGTTATTTAGTTCGCATGTATTTTTTTTTTCTTCCTGTTGTTGATTTCTAACTTCATATGAATATGGCCAGAGAAGACTCTTTGTATAATTTCAAAATTTTCAAATTTGTTGAGACTTGTTTTGTGGTCTAGCATGTGGTCTATTCTGGAAAATGATCTATCATGTGGACAACCTAATTTAATGTGGCCTTTGGAAAAATAGTGTGGCAATCCAGGAAACAAAGGTGACTAAAAATGATTTTTTTTTATTTGACCTAATTTACCTAGTGCTCTGGACAGTTCCACAGAAGCAAAAAGACTTTGCATAATCATTTCCATTACAGCATTACCTATAACACTGAAAAGCTTCCAGAGAGTTCTTTCATAAATTATCTGATGACAAAGTAGCACACACTATCAAACAGAAAAATTTAAAAAGTCATTATGGCTTGTGTATAGCACAGTGTGTTTCATGTTGAAAGTAGCCAACATATGTTTGATGAGTGAATGAGAGGCATGTGGAGTAAGAATAAGTTTCAAAGCAAAACGTTTTCTTGTGTTTGTGTGTGTGTGCACATGTGTGTCATTTGATATCTCAGAAAATGAAAATGCACATTCTCATTTTATTCTTCTGAAACATTTATAAAATTGATAATGCAATTTGTTTTTAAAAAAAGGTACTTTCATAAATACCAAAAGTTGATAAGTTGTAGGTTGTGTTCTTTATTCATTAGGAAGCAAATTAAAAATGAAAATAAAATATCACCACCAAAATTAAACTTAAATAGGTACAAACAATGAAAGAAAAAAATCACTAAAAACTCTTAGAATTACAGAGGAATTCAAATCTAAATATAAAATCAATTTAGAATAAAAACAATGAAATTTTTTTTTAGGAGAACCTATTGATGCTTCCAAGCTTTATGTATGCATATATTTTATAAACGTTGTTGTTGCTAGGTGCTATCAAGTTGGTTCTAACTCATATCAACCCTATGAACAACAGAACAAAACACTGCCAGATCCTGTGTCATCCTTGTAATTGTTCCAGTGTTTGAACCCAATGTTACAGCCACCGTGTCAATCCACCTCACTGAGGGTCTTTCTCTTTTTCATTGACTCTGTACTTTACCAAGCACGATGTCCTTCTCCAAAGGCAGATCTCTCCTGAAAACATGTCCAAAGTACATGGGAAAAACTCTTGCCATGCTCACTTCAAGGAGCATTCTGGCTGTACGTCTTCCAAAGCAGATTTGTTTATTATTCTGGCAGTCCATGGTATATTCAATATTCTTCACCAACACCATAACTCAAAGGCATCAATTCTTCTTTGGTCTTTCTTATTCGCTGCCCAGCTTTCCCATGCGTATGAGGTGATTGAAAAGATCATGGCTTAGGTCAGGAACAACTTAGTCCTCAAAGTTGCATATTTGCTTATTGACACATTAAAGAGGTCTTTTGAAGCAGATTTGCCCAATGCAATACCTCGTTTGATTTCTTGACTGTGTTTCCATGGGCATTGGTTGTGAATTCAAGTAAAATGAAATCCTTGACAACTTCAGTACTTTATTTATCATGATGTTACTTATTGGTCCAGTTGTAAGGATTTTTGTTTTCTGTATGCTGAGTTGTAAATCATACTGAAGGTTGTAGTTTTGATCTTCATCACTAAGTGCTTCCAGTTCTCTTCACTTTCAGTGAGCTAGCTGTGCATATCACAGGTTGTAAATGAGCCGTCCATATTCTTCTTCATATAATCCAGCTTCTCAGATTCTTTGCTCCCTTTACAGATTGAATAAGTATGGCGAAAGGATATTACCCTCACACACACCTTTCCTGATCTTAAACCATGCCAATATTTACTTTGTTTGAATGACTGCTCCTCGGTCCATGTACAGGTTGCACATGAGCAAAATTAAGTGTTCGAGAATTCCCATTATTTACACTGTTATGCATAATTTGTTATTATCCACAGACTCAACTGCCTTTGCATAATCACTAAACTACAGGTAAACATTCTAGTATTCTTTGCTTTCAACTAGGATTCATCTGACATCAGCAGTGATCTCCTTCGTTCCATGTACTCTTCTGAATCTGGCTTGAATTTCTGGCAGTACCCTGTTGTCTTAGGCTGGGTTCTCTAGAGAAGCAAAACCAGTAAAGTGTGTAAATATATAGAGAGAGATTTATATCAAGGAAACAGCTCACGTGGTTTTAGGGGTTGGAATATCCCAAGTCCTTGGATCAGGACAGAGGCCTTTCCCAATTCATGGAGCTCAGAAACCAGGGCCCTGCTCTCAGGCTGTGAAGGTAGAGAAATCCCCAAGGTTGGCAGGCAAGACTGCAAAGTTTCTCCTGATTCACGTAGCTGCAGGGGCTGGTGAATCCAAGATAGGCAGTTTGGGGAGAAGGAATCTTGCTCCCAGGCCGTGAAGATCAACAAATCCCAAGATGGACAGGTAAGCTGCTAGCTGAAGTCCCAAGAACCAAAGGTCAGACGAGAGACAGCTGCTGGATCCAGAACAAGCCAATAAGTTTTGCAAGGCAAGCAGGAAGGAAGTGGGTGGGAGCAGGTGGAGAGATGAAGGCTGAGGTGGTGGTGAGCCACCAAAGGCCCCACTCTGGCCGGTATCGCTCAGCAGATTCAATCATAGGGGTGATCACATAAAGAATTTCAACAGGGAAGTGATCACAATATTATACAGCTGCCAAAACACTGAGAATCATGGCCCAGCCAAGGTGACACACAATCTTAACCATCACATCTGTTTATTAATTCTGCAACAGTTTTTGAATTATCTTCAGCAAAATTTTTCTTGAATGTGATAATAATAATACTGTTCAATAATTTCCACATTCTGTTGGATCACCTTTCTTTGGAATGGGCACAAATATGCACCTCTTCCAGTTGGTTGGCCAAATTTCTTGGCACAGAAGAGTGCGCAATTTCACTGTTGCATCCATTTGTTGAAACATCTCAACTGGTATTCTGTCAATTCCTGGAGCCTTGTTTTTCACCAATACCTTCAGTGCAGCTTGGACTTCTTCCTTCACTACCACTGGTTCTAAATCATATGCTACCTCCTGAAATGGTTGAACAGCAACCAGTTCTTTTTGGTTCAGTCCCCAAAACTTGACTGTATCCATATCATTAAAGCCGACTCTACTTTGTGGAGGCAGTCCTTCCCCAGTAGTATTTTGAGTGCCTTCCAACCTGGGGGGCTCATCTTCAGGCACTGTGTCGACAATATTCCACCGCTGTTCATAGGTTTTCACTGGCAAATTCTTTTTGAAAGTAGACTGCCAGGTCCTTTTTCTTAGTCTTAGTCTGGAAGCTCCACTGAAACCTGTCCACCATGGTATTTGAAATGCTGGTGGCATAGCTTTCAGCATCACAGAAACAAGGAAGCCACCACAGTTTGACAAACTGATGGACAAGTGGGGACAAGTATCTTCCATGTAGGCATATGGATATTATTCTGTCAGTGACAGTGTTGTATTTCACAATAGGTTTTGAAATGTTCTTTTTAACAGTGAATGCAACACCATTTCCCTTCAATTTGTTATTTCTTGCATAGTATACCATATGATTGTCCAAGTCTAAATGGCCAATACCAGTCCATTTCAGCTCATTAATACCTAGGATTTGAAGTCAGGAAAGGTGTGTGTCAGAGTAGTGTCCTTTCACCATACGTATTCAATCTGTATGCTGAGCAAATAATCTGAGAAACTGAACTATATGAAGAAGAACAGGCATCAGGATTGGAGAAAGTCTCATTAACAACCTGTGTTATGCAAATGACACAACCTTGCTTGCTTAAAGTGACCAAACCAAAAACCAAACCCAGTGCTGTCAAGTCGATTCCAACTCATAGTGACCCTATAGGACAGAGTAGAACTCCCCCATAGAGTTTCCAAGGAGCACCTGGAGGATTTGAACTGCCAACCCTTTGGTTAGCAGCCTTAGCACTTAACCACTATTCCACCAGTACCTCAGCTTAAAGTGAAGAGGACTTGAAATACTTGCTGATGAAGATCAAAGACCAATAGCCTTCAGTATGGAATACACTTCAGCATAAAGAAAACAAAAATCCTCACAGCTGGACCAGGAAGTAAGATCACGATAAATAGAGAAAAGATTGAGATTGTCAAGGATTTCATTTTACTTGGATCCACAATCAACACCCATGGGAGCAGCAGTCAAGAAATCAAAAGACGCTTTGCATTTGGCAAATCAGCTGCAAGAGATCTCTTTACAGGGTTAAAAAGCAAAGATGTCACCTTGAGGACTAAGGTGCGGCCTGACCCAAGCCATGATGTTTTCAGTCACCTCATATGCATGTGAAAGCTGGACAATGAATAAGGAAGACAGAGGAAAAATTGACCCCTTTGCATTATGGTGTTAGTGAAGAATATTGAATATACCATGGACTGCCAAAAGAAAGAACAAATCTCTCTTAGAAGATGTACAACCAGAAAGTTCCTCGGAAGCAAGGATGACAAGACTGTGTCTCACATAGTTTGGACAAGTTGTCAGGAGGGATCAGTCCCTGGAGAAGGGTATCATGCTTGGTAAAGCAAAAGGTCAATGAAAAAGCGGAAGACCCTCAACAAGATGGATTGACACAGTGGCTGCAACAATGGGCTCAAGCATAGTAACAATTGTGAGGATGGCACAGGACTAGACAGTGTTTTGTTCTGTTGTGCATAGGGTCACTATGAGTTGGAACCAACCTGAAGGCACTTAACAACAGCAACAACAATACCTAGGATGTTGATCTTTATGCATTCCATTTCATTTTTGACAACTTCCAATTTTCCGAGATTCATACTTTGTACATTGCCTTTCTGATTATTAATGGATATTTGCACCTGTTTCTTCTCATTTTGAGTAGTGCCACATCAGCAAATAAAGGTCCTAAAAGCTTTACTCCATCCACGCCATTAAGGTGAACTCTACTTTGAGGAGGCAGCTCTTCCCTAATTGTCTTTTGAGCATCTTCCAACCTGAGGGGCTCCTCTCCCATCACTGTATCAAACAATATTCCTCTGTTTTTCATAAGATTTTCAGTAGCTAATCCTTTTCAGAAGTAGACTGCCAGGTCCTTCTTTGTCTGTCTTTGTCTGGAACCTCCACCGAAACCTATTCACTAGGAGTGACCTTTCTGGTGATTGAAATACTGGTGGCACAACTTCCAGCATCACAAAAACAAGGACACTACCACAGTATGACAGACTGACAGATGCGTGGGGATTTATAGATAGGTTTATATTAAATCAAATACATTAAGAATGAACTGGTCATTTTCTTTAAGGGAAAAAAGTCAATATTTAAGTATAAGTAATTGTAATTATAAAACAAAGGTAAGTGGTCGGAGTGAAATAGTTAAGAAATAACTAAAATAAATTAAAAACAACTTAGATATATGATCTGTAAATGAAAAAATCGGTTTATAGATGAAAAATATACCAAACAACAAAAAATTAAATTAACAAAAAACAAAATATACACGTATATACAATAGTCATAAAAATAATATTTATGAAAAATTCACATGATAGGAAATAATTTAAGGGAAAAGAATATGTAATTTTATGTCAAAATTGAAAATCTGTATACAATTAATGATCCATTTGAAAATACATATAAACAAAATTGACTACAGAAAAAATAGAAAATTTGAGTACATCAACAAAGAGAGTAAAATAAAATTTTAATAGACCAATAACAATACATTAAAATAGGTAAAATCTATCACTAATGATGGCCAGGACCAGATATTTGACTAATGTGTTTTAGCAAACTTTTGAATAATCTATCATTCCTATGTTATTCATAAAATTCTGTAACATGTATATTGATGGGAAACTTCCAAACTTATTTTACAAGACTAGATTAACCATGATCTGTGATAACAAAAGGGGTGAAAGAGATAAAGAGCCATAGAAGAAGAAAGAAGAGAAGGAGAAGAAGGGGAAGGGAGAGGAGGAGGTGGGAAAGAGGACAGAGGGGAAGGGGAGAAGGGAGGGAAGGGGGTGATGGAGAGACAAGAAAGAAGAGAGGAGAAGGGAAAAGAAGGAAAGGGAAGTATTTGGGCTCCTTGGATGAAAGGCCTGGCGATCTACTTCTGAACAATCACAGTCATAGAAAAACCTATGGAGCCCTACTCTGAAACACATTGTGTCACTGTGAGTCAAAAATAACTGGAGGGTAACTTTTTTTTTTTTTAACATGAATATATTACTACAGAAGGGGAATACTAAGAAACTCACAGAATTTTGTATGGAGGGTAGAAATAAAACAGGACTTCCAGTTTGTTCTAAATGATACAGTCACCACAGATGGAAACAAGGGCAGTATAGGTATTGCAAAGCAACCAAATCTCTTGGGCATTGGGCAGCAGTGTCCTGCTCAAAGATGGCAGCCCACCAAGCTGCTTTGAATATGTATGGTTCTTCACAGGCCTGCCAATAATACAGGCTCCTGCATCAGTTCACGAAAATTTCCTGATGCGGGAGATTGGATTATTGGCAGTACTGTGGAGAACAACACACATTCAAAGCAGGGCTGTCAGCCGCCATCTTTGACCGGGGCACTGCTGTCTGTTTCCTACTTGGGCCAAAAGCCTACGTGCAAGAAATTTAGCTTCTGTCTCAGTTGGCCATGACTGAACCATTTAGAACAAGTTCGAAGCCCTGAATAAAATAAATGGATAAATTGAATTTTTTTAAACCAGCAGTAGCCAGTTTGAACTGTTGCGGATTTTTTTTTTTTTTTAATCATGGCACATCCATATAATAGAATACTACGAAAACATTAAATGTAATGTGCTACATCTGTGTATGCTTAAACAAAAATGATTTCCCTTATGTATAATTACCTGAAAAGTGCAAACTGAATATACATATACACACACATATATATATAAAATGATCATATTTTTGTTAGGAATGGTAGCATAAGGAGGAATATATGTTTATTTTCTGTTTGTATGTGTATCTACGTGTCTGCATGTATTTAGAAATGCATGCTCGCAAACTATAACTAATAGTGAATTCTGAGAGCTGATGCAGAGAAGAGGCTTTTCACTGGTCACATTTTATAATTTTATATGATTAGAATTGTGATTTTTCTCTTTTCATGTTTTGCTCTATTTTTCCAAAATATATTTTAAACCTGTATCTTAAAAATCAGAATACCTAATTTTAACACAAACAGGTAATTATATTGCAAAATATAAAATATATATATATTCATAACAACGAGAAATAAATAACATTTAAAAAAGAAAATATTACTATTTAAAAAGATAAAGAGTTATTTTTACCAATATTCTACTAACTAGATTTACTATTTTATATTTTTTCTGAATACAAATGAAACTAGGGACTGGAAAAGAGATTGAGTAAGCCTTAGGTAATGGCAAAGTATGCATATATGAGAAACTTCAAATGCTTTGTATTCATAGGTGAGAAACGCCTGATAACTAGAAGCGGGAAATGAAGACACTTCGTAAATGACCTAGTGTATATTTGGGTTACAGTCCTACATTCACAAGTGCTCCACTCCCCAGAAGAACAGGACTTGATCTAAACTACTGTGAGATCAAATATATTATCCAATCTAATCCAAAACTTACAGGGATCAGTATAATTATTACAAATGCATATAAAGTTGAGAAGTTAATTCAAATCAATTCAATACATACCAAAGCCAGTTGCCATCGAGTCAATTCCAACTCATGGAATACCCCACGTGTGTCAGAGTAATCATCTTCACTGAAAAGCAAATCAGTGGCTGATTTTTCCCAAGTAATCACCAGGTCTTTTATCTGGGGTTGCTCCGGGTGGAGAACCATCAACCTTTTGATTAGCAGCAGAGCTTGTTAGCGTTTTGCACCAACCAGGGACTCCTTCAATATATATAGACCGGCCAAATTTTATACAAATTTACTTTATGTGGTTTGAAATTATGTGATGGAAACTACTATCCAAGACTTACTTTATGAGAAAAATTTGAAAAGAAAATGTGAATCAAAAATTTACCTTTTGAAATTCATCAAGAACCACATAATTCCAAGGTAGGTGCCGCAAGTTAATTGTAAACTGCGTTCACACCATTAGCACATATCAGAGTCAGTTTAGCTGGAAAAGAGGTAAGTCTGTCATTCTTTGTATCTGTGAAGCAAACGTTGGAATTTCATTGATTTTATCAACTATCATGCTGTTATTTTAATATATACATAAGTTATTTCAATATATAAAAAAAAATTAATTTTTTTTTTATATGTCTTATAATATGAAAACTTTTAATGTCCTGTAGCAGGGGTTTGTGGCCCGTAAGCCAGATTGGGCCTGCTGCCTGCTTTTATAGACAAAAATTTATTGGAATACAATAACATACATTTGTTTTCATATTGGAAACCCTGGTGGAGTAGCGGTTAAGTGCTACGGCTGCTAACCAAGAGGTCCGCAGTTCAAATCCTCCAGGCGCTCCTTGGGAACTCTATGGGGCAGTTCTACTCTGTCCTATAGGGTCGCTATGTGTCGGAATCGACTCTATGGCAGTGGATTTTTCTGGTGGGTTTCCATAGTGTCTATGCCCACCCTTGTGTAGAGTTGAGTAGAGACTGTATGGTCTGCAAAATCCAGAATATTTACCATCTGGCCCTTCACAGAAAGTTTATCAATTTAGCAATGCTGCCAATCATTCGTTAAGCTGCCAGGCTATTGTTAGTGCACCTCCTTAGCAACAGTGAAAAACATGCGCCGCCAGATCAACGACTTTGCAATAGAACCTCTATGAAGAATAGAAGCTCTATGAAGAAGGCCAACCACATTAATGTATGTGCTATTCATTTAGAGGTCTTTCTTTCTTTTGACACATTGCCAAGGAAGACCAATTGCTAGAAACGAATATCATGTTTGGTAAAGTAGAAGGTCAGGTAAAGTGAGGGAAACCCTCAATGAGATGGACTGACTTGTTTTGTTACACCTAAGGTCACATGAGTCAGAAATAATTCCGTATGTTTGAGGCAGTGGTGATTCAGTGGTAGAATTTCGTGTAGGAGACCAGGGTTTGAATCTGACCAGTGCACCTCGTACATGTGTATTGCTATAACGCTGAACAGGTTTCAGCAGACCTTCTATACTGAGACAGACAAAGAAGAACAGCTTGGAGTTCTACTGCCAAAAAATCAGCCTTTGAAAACCTGTGGATCACAGTTCTACTTTGACACATAGGGAGGCATCATGAGTCGGAGTCAGCTCCATGGCATCTGGTTTTTAACTCTGTATGCTGAGAACATTAAAAAGGCAGTCTTAAAATTAGATGTAATGTTTACAGATTTTTTTTTAGGCTGAAAACGTAGACCTCTATTTGCATTTACTCCTATGGTAAAACTTTTTCTTGGAGATGGATGTTTTGAATGGGGGAATGTCACCAAGCCAAGACCTCAGGAATATAATGTGGCTGCTAACCATTTATTGAGCACCACCTTGATGCCTGGCACCAGGCTCTGACTTGAAGCCACGTGTGCTTTCTGCTACAACACACCTACCCCATTACATAGCTTGTGGTTTGGAAAGCAAAAAGACAGCTAGATATTTTGCTTCATTGGATTTTCTTGTAAAATTATATATTGCATGCTTGCATAAATATAATTTGATTAAATGAATGGACTTCGATAATCCAGAACTAAATTCCTTTGTTAATGCTGTATCCTCCCCCCAAAGTTCCTTTTCAACCTTCATCACCTAGAGAAATACAAAAAACTTTTAAGGCTCAGCTCAGTTTAATCTGTTTGGAAGCCTTTGAACAGCTCATTCACTCAGCACAGTTCACTACGTTTTGTTCTACTGAAATAGTGCTGTCCCACACAGCTTTTTCTATCCTGGGCCATGAGCAACTCAAGTATCTTTACATGCGTGTTATCTAGCTCAGGGTCTGGTGCTCAGGACATGCTAAACCCAACCCTTTGCCGTAGAGTGGATTCCGACTCAGAGCAACCGTATAGGACAGGGTAGAGCGGTCCTACAGGGCTTCCAAGGAGCGGATGGTAGGTTCAAACTGCTGGCCTTTTTGGCTAGCACCTGACCTTTTGGTTAGCAGCTGTAGCTCTTAACCATTCAGCCACCAGGGCCCATGCTAAAACCAGGTTTCCTAAAATAATTATTTTAGTCATATTTCAAATACCTTAGAGGAATTTTGTCCAAAAATTTGGGGGGTGGGGAGGGCTTCTTCTTATACCATCTACAAGGCAAATAATCTTAAAATATAGATCTCAACCATTAATTACCTATTCTGAGGGAACATTTAAGTGTACTTCTTTTTAAAAATCCAGTTTGAAATAGAAGATAATTTATTTTCTCTGAATTATTAAGATATTAATTGTAAGAAATTTGGAAAGTACAAAAAATTTAAAAATATTGTTCATGTCCTACCACCCAAAATAACTGCTGTTAAAACTCGAGTTTGCTTTCTTTTATTCCTTCTTTGAAGCCTAATCATTCACACCTCCATCGCCTTCAGAGCATTGCTAAGCTTAAAAGGCAACACACACCTGAGAAGTCATAGTAGTGGCATTGCTGCATTCATGTTAAACAGCACATGTGTTCAATGCACTTTTAATCACTACAAGTGGTCAAGTTACATTTAGTCAAACACCCTCACTGATTATCTCTCTCAAGTTTTCTGAGCTTCAGTGGCAGGTTTTCCTTTTCAGCGAAGTTGGTTACTGGGTTGCTGGAAGTATGCCATGTACCCATACAGGGAATATTTTTTTTCTTATTTGTAAATTCAAATCACGGGATAACATCCCTTTTTGTGTGTTAGTCCTTTTTTCCTGGCTTCAATTTCCTTCTTCAGACGATACAACCTTCAGAGGTTATATTTAGTGAGGGTCTGTTGGTGGTAAATTCTGTTATTGTGTTGGAAAAAAGTGACATTGATTTAAAATGAAAATCGATCTGTGGAGAAAATTCTGGATTATCAGTTCCTTAACAATATTTAAAGCATAAATTACAAACTAGAAATTATAAGGATACATTTCTACTCCACTGTTACTGGTAACTTTGCAATCGATGCAATTGTTCTTTGTTTGTAGGAAGTAAAAAAAAGGAAGTAGGAGTGTTTAATTTCAATTGCTACTCTTTTCATTTTTAGCAGTTGTATATCGTTGTTTCCAAGTCTTTCCAGTCTATTTTGTAGTATTTTGTTATTTTTTTCGTCTTACAGTCCATCTTTTATTTCTTTATATAATTTAAGCAGAATTTTTTGATTTTTGTATTTTATGATTCCATTACTCAAAAATCCTGGTTTGTGTGGGTGCTATCTCAGGATGGCTTGTTTCTTAATGAGTAAATTTCAACTCATAGAGACTCTACAGGACACAGTAGAACGGTCTCATAGGGTTTCCTAGGCTGAAATCTTTATGAGAGCAGATCTTTTTTTCTCCTACAGAGCCTCTGGGTGGATTTGAGCCATTGATGTCCTGGTTAGCAGCCAAGTGCTCAACCATTGCACCTACAAGGCTCATTGGAATTACCATGAGACCCAGAAATTCCACTCCTAGGTACATACCCAGAAGACTTTAAAGCAGGGACTCCAACAGATACTTGTACACTAATGTTTATCAGGGTCTTAAAAGCTTGCAAACAGACATCTAAGGCACAACAATTAGTCTTCATTCACCTGGAGGGAGAAAGCGAGTTAGGCACAGGAGAAAGAAATGGAATGTGTGGGTAATTGCCTGAATGAATAACTTCCTCTTTTGCCCTGAGACCAGAACTGGATGGGGCCCAACTCCCTTTATTGAATATTGTGATCTAAGATTCTATAGAAGAATTCTGATCAAAAGGGGGAAAATGTAGAACAGAATTTAAAATTCTTATGGAATTCAGCATTTCTGAAGCTATGGAAAGGGGCCCCAATGGTGCAGTTGTTAAAGCACTCAGCTGCTAACTGAAAGGTCAGCAGTTTGAATCCATTAGCCACTGCAAAAGAGGAAGATGTAGAAGTCTGCTTTCATAATGATTCACAGCCTTGGAAATACTATGGAGCATTTCTACTCTGTCCAACAATGCCTTTCTGAGTCCGAGTCGACTTGACAACAACGGTTTTGCTTTGAGTTTTGGGAAGCCATGGTGGCTGGATGAACCCTCAAAACTATTGTCTTGCGAGATTATCTTTAAACTTTAAACCAAAAACATCCCTTGAAATCTTCTTAAAACCAACAATAGTTTAGCTTAACTGTAAAAAGATTTGCCTTGAACATTATGCCCTTTTAAGAACTAAATTGACAACAGTAACTCAGAAGATTAGATAGAAATCTTAGGGGACAGTGAGTTTACGTTCATGGAAGAAGAACAATTCATGAAAGGAAGATGAGAATGGTTGCACAACTTGAAGAATGTAATCAATGTCATTGACTTCTACCTGTAGAAATTGTTGAATTGTATGTTCTGCTGTATTTCTCACCAACAAAAAATTTAAAAATTTAAAAAAAGAACGTGACTTTTAATAAGAGCATTTCGATTATGTACTTTTTTATTAGTCATTATGGTGTAAATGCTTATTGTTTTTCAGCTTTTGGAGCTGACCTATAGACAAAACACAGAAGACAGAATTATGGTTATTATGAAGAATAGAAATGACAGTGTAATAGTAAAGCTATAGCTAACAAATATTGCAAGGAGGAAGAGATGGTGAAGAAGAAGGCATTAACACGTTCATCTTAGTTATATTGGAAAAAATGTGTGAATCCTAATCTTTCTTTCATCCCTGGCTTGAAAGATATTTGTTCTACATTCATTTATGAAGATATGAGTTTTCCTTTGATATCATTATTTTTTTTAGCATAACTTCCGTAGCATTTTTTTGTAGTGAAATTCTGGAAACAAATTATCCTGTTTTACTTTCCATGAAATTTCTTTGTTTCTCTTATAGTTTTGAAGAATGCTTTTACTGGATATGGAATTCTGGACTGCTAGGTTTTTCTTTCTTTTAGCACTTTAAAGACCCTTTTCTTGAATTCATGGTTTCAAAACGTTGGCACCCTGTATACAATGCGTCTTTTTTTTTTCTTGCTGCATTTAAGGTTTTTACTTTTATTTAATTTCCACAAGTCTGACTATGTTGTTAGCTCTGTATGTGTTGTATTTATAGTGTTTGATATTACCTGAGCCTCTGTTTTAACCTGTAGACTTATAGCTTTCATTAAATTAGGGATATTTTAGCCAATATTAATTTAATTTTTTTCTGCTCACTCTTCTCTCATTTAGTGGCTCCAGTCTTCTATGGGCCAGACCGTTTGGAATGTCATTTTTCTTATTTTTCTCCCATTTGGTCTCCCCTCTTTGGTCTACACTGGTTCTTCATCCATGTATGCTCTTCTGAATATTGAAATTTCCCAGTCTCTGGTCCTCTTCTCTATCTGCTCTCTCTAGCTGTTGTTCTCTACTTTCTTACTTTAAATACCATCTCTAAACTAAATTCTAAATAAAGAGTCCCTTGGTTATGGTAATAATTACATGACATTTTGCTATTATTATCTTTTTAAAAATGTAAATTTGACACTTTAAAGCCTTCCCATCACACACGGACTAAAATCCAATGTTCTTGCCAAGGCAGGTGAAGCTCCTGTCACCTCTACTGCAACTTCTGCCCACCTTTCCTTGACCCTCTGTGTGGCTCCTATGCTTTAGTCATCTGTCTTCTAGTGGGCCACAGCAAGCAAAGGACTTGTGCACTTGCAGTTCCTGTCCCTGGCATGTTGTTCCTGAGCTCATCACCTGGCTTACCTATTTCCGTATGGTGTGGTCTCTTCTTAAATGGAACCTCCATAGAGAGATCTTCCTTTGCCACACTATCTAAAATACTTCCCCAAATTCAAATCTACCTACCATTTTATTTGTTTGGTGGGTACTTTTTTTCCCCTATTTATTGTCCATCTTTCCCCACAAGAATGTAATTTCTGCAAAAGCAGAGGCATTTTCTGTAGTGTTTACCCCTCGGCTCCAGTACCTACAAAATATTGGTATATATCCGACTTTCATTAACATGGTTTAAATTAATTAGGGTCCAAACGGTAAGTTGCAGTTATTTAATTCTTCCAAAAAACTGTATGAAGTAGGTTATTCTATCCACATGCAATGATTAGGAGTCTAAAACGCAGAGGGAACCTGGCACAGGGCACACATCTGGTAAATAATAGAGTCAGTGTGATTACAAATATAAATTTTCTGGTTTTCCACCTCTGCAACCCACCCCAACCAATGTTTTTATCTTATCTTTCAAAGGTTGACTAGGATTTGTATATACAAAAATAAGTTTTGGATTGCCAAGATAAGGAAAAGGAAAATCTTAAATCCACAGTTCACCATCCATAAGAAAAATGGATTTTTTTTTTTTTAACTGACATTGATACAACGCATACCCTGCTGGTGAAGTGGTTAAGAGTTCAGCTGCTAACCAAAAGGCTGGCAGTTGGAATCCACCAGGTGCTCCTTGGAGACCATATGGAACAGTTCTACTCTGTCCTATTCAGTTGCTGTGAGTCAGAATCAACTCAACAGCAATGGGTAAATAGTTTTATACACTTTGAAATACTAGCTCATTTAGCTTTAATAACACATATATGAGCTGTTGTTGCTGTTAGGCATTGAAAAGTTGATTTTTGACTCATAGAGATGATTTTTGACTCATGTGACAGAGTAGAACTGCCCCTTAGTGTTTCCTAGGCTGTAATCTTTACAGAAGCAGATTGCCAGTTTTTTGTCCCGTGGAGCTGCTGAGTGGGTACAAACCACCAACCTTTTTGTTAGCAGCCAAGTTCTTAACCATTGAATGCTATTATTGTTCCTGTTCTACAAATAAGTAAACTGAGGTATAGATTATTGAAGTACCTTCTTCAAGGTCCCTGAGGTGGCCCATGTAGCAGTAGATGAAAACAAACATAAGAAGATTGTAACTCCAGTAAAAAAAAAACAAATTCGTAATTTAGGAACACAAAGTTAACTTTGAAGGGTGCAATGATTGATTTTATATGTCATCTTGGTTAGGCTTTGGATCCCCATAGTTTGGCCAAATGCTAGTCTAGTTGCTGTCATGGAGTAGTTACATGTGATTACTCAGGTGACTTTGGGTAGAGCAACCCTCCAAAATGCAATCTAGTATAAGGTAATGTAATTACCTCACATATGATATAATGTAATCAACCTCCATAATATAATATAATCAACTGATTAGTTGAGGTCATACCAGTGCAGGGTAGATCCTAAGCCTAATCACCTCTGAGTTATAAAAACAACAGAGTAGACACAAAGACACATACACACATACACACACACACAGGGGAAGACAGACAGCATATAAGGTTCAGCTACAAAAAAAGGAATACCAGGGATCACCAGCAGACACTAGAATTAGGATAAAGGCTCACAGGAGAAATCAACATGGCCAAGATCCTGATTTGAGTTTTTAGCCTCCAAAATCCTGAAATATGAATTTCTGTACTTTAAAGCTATCTACTTGTGGTATTTCTGTTATGACAGCACTACGTAATTATGATAAAAGGTGAATACAAAATAGGGGAAATGCACTGAAATGAGTTTTTGTGAAGTTCTATCCAAGTGAAATCAATACAGGCAAACATTTTGAATTTGAACTCAACTGGGTCTTCTTTCTAATTACTGCAAGTGCCCAACTCTATTTCTTCCATCACCACATCCAGGGCAGGACCAGGAGAGTCAACTCTCAATTCCACAAGCCCATTGTTGTTGTTAGGTGCCATCAAGTCGATTCTGACTCATAGCGCCCCTATAGGACAGGGTAGAGCTGCCTCACAGAGTTTCCAAGGAGCTCCTCACAAGCCCATAAATGTGTCAAATTAATTCAGTGCTAATCCAGACATTTTGTGAGAGGTAGAGGAAGCTATAAAGAAATGAAGCATAGACTCTACCCTTTCAAAACTCACATAAAGCTGAGGCCAATAGACACCTATACAGCTAAGACTGACACAAGAATATGATATTCACTATATATATTAGAGGAGCCCTGGTAGCATAGTGGCTAAGTACTTGGCTACTAACCAAAATGTCGGCAGTTCAAATTCACCAGCTACTCCTTAAAAACCCTATAGGGCAGTTCTTCTCTGTTCTATAAGATCGCTATGAGTCAGAATATACTCTACATGGCAATTTTTTTTAAATATGTATTAGAACAAAGGAAACCCTGGTGGTGTAGTGGTTAATTGTTGCAGCTGCTAACCAAGAGGCTGGCAATTCAAATCTGCCAGGCACTCCTTGGAAACTCTATGGGCAGTTCTACTCTGTCCTATAGGGTCGCTGTGAGTCAGAATAGACTCGACAGCAGTGGGTTATTAGAACAAATAAAACTCAATATGTGGTCAATCAAGGGAATATTGAGGAGTCAATCTAAGCATGTGGTTCTTGTGCTGAGTCTTGAATGATGACTAAAACATTTACAAAAATAGAAGAGCATTCTAGAAACAGGAAAAAGTGCTAGGGAAGCATGGAAAGTGGGGCAATATGGGACATTTTGGAGATAAAGCCTAGTGTAATGTCAAAGTTGCATACTAGTATGAGAGACAAAATCAGAAAGTTGTTTGGCTTTAACTGTCAGTCTATGGTATGTAAATTTTACTCAATGAATAAGATAGAACCTACATAAGTCTATGGGGCCATTGGTGGATCAGTGGTAGAATTCTCACTTTCCATGTAGGAGACCCAGATGCCATTCCTACCCAGTGCAGAGAATGCCAAAAAAAAATTGCCATAGAAGCGCTTACAAAAATACCTCAAAGCTGGAGGGTAGAAGGTGGGCATTATTTGCGTAACAATACAGTAAGCTTTTGATTTTATTTAAATATAATGTGAACAGTTCAATTACACTGAATGTTTCCCTGAATTTCCAGGTTTAGGGTGATACTTACGTAATATACAGACGTTTGGCAGTATTTCATGCACAGATTATGTTTATATCAGATCAAATAGACAGTTCTAAAACTATAACCAAACCAATTGCAGTCAAGCCAATTCCAACTCATAGCAACCGTATAGGGCAGAGTAGAACTGCTGCATAGGGTTTCCAAGGCTATAATCTTTACAGAAGCTGACTGCCACATCTTTCTCCTACAGAGCAGCTGGTGGATTCAAACCACCAACCTTTCAGTTACCAGCTAAGTGTTCAGCCACTTTGCCACCAGGGCTCCCTAATAGTTACAAAAAAAAAGAAAAAAAAACCCGTTGCTGTGTAGTCCAACCCCTAGCAACCCTACAGGATAGAGTAGAACTGCCCTATATGGTTTCCAAGGAGCAGCTGGTGGATTCGAACTGCCAGCCTTTTGGTTAGCAGCTGTAGCTCTCCATAGCTTTTAACCACTGTGTCACCAGGACTCCAATAAACAGTTAAGGGGAGGAAAATGTAAGGATTACAGTATTTAATGTATCTAATGAAAATACTCTCTCTCTGTGTCATAGCTTTTTTTGAATAGAGCCTCTTAAGACAGATTTTATTCATTTCTACATACAATCAGTAAGTATGCAGTCAGGATGTTCATCTACCGACATCTACTACAGGGCATAAAACACAGTTAACATATACCATATGGTAAGGCCATATAAAAAATGCCAAGGATTATAATGTCAAATTTTTAAAGATTATAAATGGCTGGAAAAAAGATTGAAACAAATGAGTCAGTGTTTAATAGGGCATAAGCATAACCCCTGCCTTAGGCCTCCCCATTCAAGTAGACTAATGCAGATAAGAAATTATTTAAAATGCAGTTCATGAAAGAAAAGACAGGAGGGAACATGATTGTCTCCAAATTGGAAATGTCCGTTAAAACTCTGGTTAAAAGCCTAAATTAAATCAGGCCGCTTTGATATAAGTATATAGTAGATACCTAAGGATGGAAAGTTTCAATCACCCTTAAAAACCATCAGATAATTGGGTTTGATTCTGGGTCACTGACAAACTACCATGTTTCAAAAGAAGGGTCCAGGATAGTGCTGGAATCTGGAAGGTACTTTAAACAATAGGTAGCTTGTGACTGCGCAGAGGGTATTTAGTGTGGAAAAGAAAAAAACTTGGGTGGGGCATGATAAAAGTCTTCCAATAGAAATGATTTAATGTATTATGGCAGGAGCTAAAAAAGTACCAGTTCAATATAAGAAGGATCTTCTAACAATTGGAACTTTTCTAGCTTAAACAGAGATGTTGGAAAATAATGAGTTCTGGAGTAGAATACAAGTTGGAAATACAAGACTACATTAGTACGGATGACCTCTTGCGTGGCTTCCAAATTTTACGTTCTTTCAAGTCATAGTTCTACACTGATGATATAAAATAGGCCATGCTAACACCATGTTGCTTTAAAACTCAACTATCCTCAAAATACTGTTCTTTTCTTACTGAAAATATCAGTAATCTATTTCAGAGAGATAGCTTGAGTTTGCTAGAATTTTTTTTTTTTTTTTAGCATTTGGCATTTTTGTAAACTTCTCATTAGTCCATTTATGATTTTGCACTGTTTTGTTTTAAGCAGACGAGGGTGAAGTACCCCGATGTGTTCTTTAATTTTAGAACCACGGCCTGTTAAATCGCAGATACCCAGTATGATCCAACAAATGTTTATCACCCAGAGCCAGCCTAAACAAAATGAAATCAACAGCCCCAAACATTTCCTTTGCACACAATTACTGAGGCTTTTCTTCCTTAAGTCTTAATCCTAATCTTAAATATTTGTGATCCTAAATTGAGGAAAGTCACGTCTGTAATCTTACTATCTGTTCTTCTTCATGCTCATCATAAATGCCAAAGGATAATTGTTCCTAGGAAAATCAGCATTTGTGATAACATGCAATATGTTTTTAATTAATGAAGTTGCTTGATGTTGGCAGGCTAGAAGCATCTTATCGTCACATGCTGGGGGAATTCATGCAGGGTCCTGTTTGTGCGTGCCAAGCCTGGAGCCAAAGAAAAATCTCCCGTCATTAACTTCTCTGGTTAACTAGCCTCCTTATTAAGAACCAAGCCATCAGTCATGCTGAATAAGCATATCAAGATATAATGGATGCCAGAAGCTGATGAAATACTTTGGCAAGGGCAATGGCCAGTCTTCTTATAATAACCTGTGGTTCATCTCCAGTGTGGAGAGAAAAAAAAAAGTCACTTTTGATTGCTCAATACTCTTGGGTAAAATATGACTGTCTTCTGAATCCAGAGGTAAAAAAGAGGATTTTTGTTTATTTGTTTTAAAGTTTTAAAATGGCCTCTGAGTTGTGGAAAAATGGGAAGAGCCCTAGAGTGGGAAGACTGGTCACTGGTTTGGGTTCCTTCTCTCTTTTTACTTTATACAAGTCACATAACCTCTCCTCTGAAAAATGAGGATAAGAGCATCCACTTCATAAAGACTGCATGAGATGAAGTACTGGAAGCTCACCAAGGGTTATTATCATTCTCTCTTGAAGTGATGATTGTTTTATCTCTATGTAAAATTAAAGTGAAGGCTGAGAGTAAACATTCCTGAATATTTATAAAAAGAGTTTTCTACTCTTACATTTTTTAAACACCCAAATTTCAGATTTTAGTTTGTAAACCTGTTCAACAAAGACTCCCTCCCCCCACCCCCACCCCAGAGTGGAGCCAAAACTAAATGTAGGGAGTTTTTTTGGTTTTTTTTATTTTTTTGGGTTGTGGGGCGGAGAGGTATTTATTGCTTTAGAGAGCATTTCCTGAAAACATTCGTAACCATGGAGCCAAGAGAATGACAGATTTGGAGATAAATGTAATGAAAAGAAACAAAGACCACTGTAACACACGTCTGAACATTCTGGAATCACTCTTGCTTTTATTATTAAGCATAACTTTTTACATTTAATATTAATAATCAAAACAAAAGTCCTCTGCCATGCTTACACAATACCCAGAAACTGATCAATTAGAACAAAGCTATCTCAAATGGTTGTTCTTAATATATAAGTGTAGCCTAGGCTGGCTCATCTGTAAAATGGGGCAGTTTCACTGGCATTTAACATTCTCGTTTTATTTTTTTAACTTTAGATCAAGGTTTACAGAACAAACTAGTTTCTCATCAAACAATTAGTACACACATTGTTGTATAACATTGGTTAACAACCCCATGACAAGTCAACATTCTCCCTTCTCAACCCTGGGTTTCCTATTACCGGCTTTCCTGTTCCCTCCTACCTTCCAGTCCCTCCCCCAGGGCTGGTGAGCCGCTCGAGTCTTGTTTTGTTCCATTGGGCCTGTTCAATCTTTGCTGAAGGGTGAACCTCAGAAGTGGCCTCATTACTGAGCTGAAAGGGTGTCCGGGGGCCATACTCTCAGGGTTTCTCCAGTTCTCTGTCAGGCCAGCAAGTCTGGTCTTTCTTTTTGAGTTAGAATTTTGTTCTACATTTTTCTCCAGCTCTGTCCAGGACCCACTGTTGTGTTCCCTGTCAGAGCAGTCAGTGGTGGTAACCGGGCACCATCTCGTTGCACTGGACTCAGTCTGGTGGAGGCCTTGGTAGATGTGGTCCATTATGGCATTTAACATTCTTGTTTTTAATGTTTGGAGGATTAAATTTATATTTTGGGGGGTGGGTTTGTAAGCTAGTGGACTGAGTATTGAAACCAATAAAATTCTTTCATACAATGGAGGTAAAAATAAACCATAAATCAATATTGATTTATGGTTATTTATTGTCACCTTATTTTCTAGGGTGAAGCTGTTGAAGTACTGACCTCTTTGCATTTTAGCTTAATCCATCCCTTCTTCTGAAATGTTTATTCCCAAATTTCTAAATGGCCAAATCCTATCCATCCTCCAATACCCAGATGAAATACCACATCTTTCACAGACCTTTTCCTTTTCCCCTACTCCACTACACATTATCTCTCCTTCCAGTGGATCCCTCTTGGCATTTTCTTTGCGTTAGTAAATCCCATGAGGGAAGAATCCAAAATGTATCCGCCTTTATATCCCCCACTGTTGTTTCCCACATAACCATTGACCCAAATGACAAAATAAGAAAAGTGATGTTCTTGACATGCTGAAGTTGTGTATGTCTTGGAGGATGGGGAAGAGGCAGTATGAATAGCATTATCCATTCAATGTAGGAAAATTGGATTTGGGACTTGTCAGGAAGTTACTCTTCTTTACAAACAAAACAGCATAGACACACTGGCCAGACCATATAAGAACAGATGGGAGACTGATCTTTCTTTATTACTAAATAGTTGGTAACTAAATGGTACTAAATGCATGGGGATGAAAAAGGCCAGAACTACCCAGAACCTTCTCAGTAAACACAAGCTTCAAAGAAATCCAGTCTACTCTAGAACACAGACTTAGTCAAGGATTTTCACCAGCATTCTGCTGAGAAGGGAATCAGAATGTAATATTTAAAATCGTCTATGAATCAAAATGAGAAAGAATCTAATAGTAAACTGTAAGTAGTTATCATTTCATTGTGTGGGTTTAATCATTATTAATTAAGCATCATATTAAATTTGTAATATTTTAAGTTAAAGAACTCCTTTATATATTGGTCATTCACTCTTATTATCAATCATTCATTTGTTTAACATATACTTACTGAGCACACATGTATCAGGTACTATCTAGATACCGAGTACATGTAAAGGAAAAGACAAGAAAATGTTCCTGACACAGAGAACTGACTTCTACAAAGGCAGAAGAGCTTATCCACATTTGTACATTTCTATTGTATTTTATTGAAGGAATATTTTTGTGTATAAAAACCCAAAAGAATGAAACCTGTTGGTTCTGACTCATAGCAATCCTATAGGACAGAGTAGAACTACCCTATAGGGTTTCCAAGAAGCCCCTGGTGGATTTGAACTGCTGACCTTTTGGTTAGCAGCTGTAGCTCTTAAACACCACCAAGGTTTCCATTCTTATGTATAGGTACCCAAATTCAGCTGTAGGAGGTAACAGGGTTGTTTCTCTTAACAAAACACGAGATAAACCTTCAAGTCAAAGATAACAGGGATTGAGAGTACAATGTGGCATTGGATGGATAATCCAATATCTTACTTAAAAACGGCTTTTTTCCCATTCCCACTCATTTGACCCACCGCTTAGAGTGCATGAGTCTTCGGTATGGTATAGTGTGCTTCTGATACCAGAGATAACATAATAGAGGAGATTGAGGACTTTAACAGCCACTTGGCAGGTTACCCAAGAAATCTGAAGAAAGCATGCTAGGTTTTATGTTTCTATCCCACCATCCTGGAAATCGTAATCTTCTCTTTCTGTGTCAAAAGCAGCAATCCTGTTTTCAGAAACTGTGGTCACTCACAGAAGATCAGGAATTCCCACAAAGCTATGGAAATTCACTAAAATGACCTACTCAATTTAGTTCCCTATATCCAAATACAAACACAAAAATCAAGAATCATTCAAAATTAGCATTAAATGAAGAAAAGGAATTTAATCAAGTAGAAAAACAAAACACTGAGAAATAGTAAATGATAGATTAATAAGCATGTTAATAGAACTATAATAAACATCTCAGAGAAATGGAAGATTAATGCAATGAAAATGACAAAGATAAAAACTATGTAAGAAAACTTAAGAGATTTAACCACAATCTAATAAGGCTAGCTACACAGAAGCTGCCATGTGTAAAAATATATATATCTGTAGAGATCACAGAGAGAGAGAGAGAGAGGCCCCCAGCTGTCCCAGCCCCCAGATGTTTGAGTTGTCCCAGCCCGGGAACCAGACATGGAAATGAAAAAGCCTATAACATTTCCCAGCCTCAGTCACCATCTGACTGAAACCACACAAAAGACCCAAAGTGAGAACTGCCTCGCTGCGCCTAAATTTCAAGGTTCTTTAGCGAAATATATCACTGTTATTGTCACTGCTTTAGGGTTATTTGTCACAAAGCAATAAATAGCCAAAACAGATTTTGGAACCTGAAAGTGCAATGCTGCTAAAACAAAACTTAGAACATGTGGCAGTGGCCCTGTGACCAGGTTTCCGATAGAAGATGGAAGAGCTCTTGAGGTGACTGAAGGTAAGAACAGAAAGGAAGTGAGGGAAAGGTTGTTGGAAGATGAAGAAAAGGAGAGGGAATCCTTGTTATGTCATGGCAGATGATTTACCAATACTGTCCCATGCAGTGACATGGAAAAGGGTAAATATAACTGATGATCTTGTGGATTTGGCTGAGGAAATTTCCAAGCATATTGTAGAAAGTGACAATTGGGTTATTTTAGCTCTAGACAAAATAAGGATAAAGTGGTGAACTAAAGAAAGAGAGATTAATCTTCAAGCAAACTTTAGAAGAAATATAAAGGAGCCAGGACCCACTGGGTTTGAAAATAAAACTAATGTATCATTCTTAGCATAACCAGGTGACAAAATAATGCTAAAATTAAGAAAAGCCTAAAATCAAAGATATAGTCAAGGGTAGGTTTATAAGAATATTTAGCCCTCAGAAAGATCTAAGGTGGTGTTTTGTATATCCTTTCAGAGAGACAGAAACCCTGGTGGCGTAGTGGGTAACTGCTATGGCTGCTAACCAAAAGGCCGGCAGTTCAAATCTACCAGGCACTCCTTAGAAAGTCTATGGGATGGTTCTACTCTGTCCTCTAGTGTCTCTATGAGTCGTGGTCGACTCGATGGCAATGGGCTTGAGCTTCAGAAAAATAAGACCTAAGAATATGAAGTGTGAGTCTCAAAGATTCTCTGCTAAAAAATAGGTTTTCTAAGAAGCTTAACAACATAGTCCCACAAAGCAGAGAAGGGTTTATTTCAGAGTTTTGTAGTTGTGGCATGCACCCCAATCTATAGAAGATCCACAAAGCTTTTAAAAGAATTGTTCTGTGAAAATGTTGTCATCTTAGACTAAAAGGAACAAAGATAGTGCAAAATAAAGTAAATCTTTGGACTTCCAAGTGATAAGGGGCAGTGTGGTAGGCAGAATTCTAAGATGGCTCCAAGACCCCCATCCCCTGGTGCACACACAATTTCTCCCAGTTATTCAACCAAAGACTGATCTAGGGGCTTCTTTGAAGGGATTTTGCCAAGGCTATTAAGGGCTGAAATCAACTGACCATCAGATAGGGAGATTATTTGGATGGACCTGACCCAATTGCTTGAGACTTATAAAAGTAGAGTTTTCTTCAGCTGATTGCAGAAAAGGAAGTCAGAGAGATGTGGTCTAGCTGACGAATTAAAAAGAAAGCATCTATGTTGTGAACTGCCTAGGGGGCCACACGGCAAGGAACTGTGAGCAGCTATTAGGAGCTGAGAGCAGCCACTGGCTGACAGTTAGCAGGAAATGGGGGTTTTAGTATTACATTCACAAGGAAATTAATTCTTTTAAAAACGAGTATACTTGGAAGAGGACCCCAATCCCTGATGAGAACCACTGCCTCTTGATTTTAGCACATGAGACCCTGAGCTGAGAATCCAACCACACCGTGCCCGCACTCATAGTGACCCTATCCAAAACATTTCAGCCCAGTCCTGTGCTATCCCCATGATCAGTTGCAGATCAGACTGTTGTGATCCACAGAGTTTTCACTGACTGATTTTCGAAGTGGTTCACAGGTCTTTCTTCATAGTTCGTCTTAATCTAGAAGCACCAATGAAAACTGTTCAAGCATCATAAAAACATGTAAGCCCCCACTGAAGGGCTGATGGTGGCTGTGTATGAAGTGCATTGGCCAGGAATCAAACCTGGGTCTCTTGTAAGGAAGGTGAGTGTCATGTGGCTACTGAAGACTGCACCCTGATCTCCAGGAGGCCATGCTGGGTAGTATGTCTCCTACAGACTGCACCCACGCTCTCCATACTGCCCCATGAGATTCTGAGAAATGTGGGTTTATGATCTCCAGCATGCTCTTCACGCTGTTGTGTTTCCTGCTGATCTCCTGTGGCTCCTGAAGCATTGCTTTTTAGGTGGTTGTAGGCGTTGCTGAGTAACACGAGGTTCCTACAGAATGCACCCATACTCTCCAGGCTGCATGGGTCATGCTAAGTAGTTTGAGGCTCTTGAAGATCGCACTTCTCTCTCTGCTGCCGCTGTCCTTACCGAGTGCCCAGTGCCTTCTGTGTTGTGCAGGTCTGCTTTCTAGGCTGCCACCTGCCATGCTGACTAGTATGTGGTATATGGCTCTTGCAGACTGGACCCATGTTCTTCTGGCAGCTGCACTCCCTGCTTAACAGCAAGTGGATACAGCAAACCACTCTCCCCTTCTCCAGGCTTCGGCACGCCATGCTGAACAGATGATACAAGCTGAGACTCTTGCCAAATGCACTTCTGACCTTCAGGTTACTGAGACCATGCACAGAAGTGTTCTGCTCCAGGGGACTGCAGCTGAGCTCCCCAGACAGCCACTGGCCTTGTTGATCAGCTTTATGCTTCCAAGACTCGGGTCTTTTTAGCTCAGTGAGGCCCAGTTTTCAATGTTGTTCCTAATCCAAGAGTTGCATGGTTTCACCTTACAAAGCTCATATAAAATTAAAAATGATATTAAGGTTTCCCTGAAAATTTATGCAAATTGATTCAGTAGCATATATTCTCAGGTTGCGCATCAATAATAAAGGAAAATTACAAAATTTGGTCACATAATTGTGTAACTTTTCTTTAATATTCGTAGATGATTCATATTTGAACCACAATGAATATGTATCTTAAAATCTATTTAGAAGATACTTGTTATACAAATGTCAATTGGTACAATTGTGCATTGCCACACACTCCAGGATTACCAATTGGCTCTCAACAAAATTATGTTGAAGTTAAATGGTATTCATTGTGTATACTAGTATTAAAAATAAAGGATAGCAGTGACTGAAAATAATAAGACAACTGTGAAGATGTATTGATTATGAACCACCCATTCCTAAAAAGTTCAGGGATTTCAGCTTCCTGCATGTATACTGCACCGTAGGAATATTGTAACTCAATTTAAGTGTTGGGAAGAAGTCAACTCATTTAATTAGCATCTTTGAGCTCTTAATAAAGGATCACCCATGCTCTTCAGACTTCAACCTGTGTGATTACAAATAGCTCATGGCTGAAACCAGGCCACTTTTCTCAGAGAACATGTACAGTGATGTCATGACTGTGCGTGATATCGCTCAGCACACTTCCACAAGTACAGTCAGGTGCCACTTCGTAAAAATGGCATGGGGGTAGTGTCTGACCTCCTCTAACTTCACAAGGGGAAAGGAGAGCCAAGATCAACAGCTCGAGAATGATTCTTATGAGGCAGAGGTCAGACACCCTCTTTTCTCTGCCATCTTCATCAACTCTGACATCAACTGTCCCTCCCACCGCACTCTCTACTTCTCCAGGGGTTCGATAATTCATTGCAATGGTCACACAGAACTCACACACCATACTCACAATTATGGGGTTTATTAGGGAAGTAACAGGCTCAGGAACACTCAAGGATACAATTCTTTTATCAGGACAGCCTCTTACCAGCCATGTTCATAGGCTTGCCTCTGCCTGGCCCTAGGCCTCTGCCCGAAAGCGTTCAGCTTTCGCTCCGTCGTGGGCCAGGAAGCTCACTGTGCCATTTCCTGCTGCTGAGTCTCTGAAGCTGGGCCTCCCCTGCTGGTCTCTTCTTCCTTGGTGGTAATGGGGTCCTCCTGTCTGCTTTGGAATTGGCTGTTATAGGCAAAACTGACCGACCCCATTGGTGGGCCACAATTATCCTATCACACAGTCATCTGGGTGGGAGTTACAAGACCATGGCTAGTAAGGTCACACACAAGAGTAATTAATCATACTGCACACTTAATGTCCACAATGTATTCTGTGAAATAGGATGTTATGTGATTTCCTTTGTGCAAGTACCATGCAATATTGCCTCCTACCAACACTGTCACTTTGACTTTAAAAGCCTTAAAACCTGGCATTGACTTGGCCTCCTTAAGGATGAAGGCCCTTTCAGGCATTAGCTTCCAAAGTAGGGAGGTTCTGTCCATATTAAAAATTTGCTGGGGCAAATAACCTCCCTCTCCAATTAGTTTGTCTAAGGTTTCAGCAATCCTGATGCCTTCACCTCAGCACTCACAGACTCAACGCTCTCACGTTATGCAGTGAAAAACATTCGAAGCATTTGAATCTGTATTGTAGTCTCGTCCTGCTTTTTCTTTAAGAATCTAGAAAAAGTTTCACACCTTAGCAGTGAGGGATTCACTTTTGTGTTTGGTCCTCAATCCAAGTCATTAGCAATTTCTCCGTATCTCATGTAAGCCCTTCTCACATTTTCGTTAGCCTTGTAGCTTTCAGTGGAGCTGATCCTTCAACAGCTTAGAGAATTTTTTCTTTGTTTTTGAGGTTTGTTGCGATGTTTAGTGTGACATGCCTAAATCAAGAGCAAAAACTGATTTCCCAACTTCGTGTTGTTTAATAACCTTTTGTTTCAGTTGAATTGATACTTCTCCTATGCCTCTTGCTGCTGCTATCAGTAGCACTGGTTTTTCTGCATTTGGGAGTTATGATGCACTTCAGATAAAATTTTTAAAAGAAGAGCGAACAAGGCGATAATACTACAATACTCAAGAGACTCACGATACACGAGATCAGATACTGCTGCCTATGAGTTGAAGCATACACTGTTATACGGTAAACTTTTTATCTGTAAGTAGGGAAAGTTCACATTAAAACAAGAATAGAAAGTACAGTACATACATAAGCCAGTAACAGGCATTTATAGCCAGAATGCTCCTTAGAAGCAAGGATGGCAAGACTTCATCTCACATACTTTGAACGTATTATCAGGAAGGATCAGTCCCTGGAGAAGGACATCATGCTTGGTAAAGTAGTGGGTCAGCAAAAAAAAAAGAGGAAGACCTTCAGTGAGATGGACTGACACAGTGGTTGCAACAATGGGCTCAAACATAGTAATCATTGTGAGGATAGCATAGGACCAGGCAGCGTTTCATTCTGTTGTATATAGGGTAGCTATGAGTCAGAATAGTCTTGATGAAACCGGACAACAGCAACATCAAAACACATATATTATAGGTTATATGTGTACTGTACCATTAAACACCTGGCAGTGCAATTTTTTTTAGTGCAATTGTATACAAGAGACGGGAGATACACGTGTTGTGTGAGGAAAGCTGTTGCATTTGCTATACCTTTTTATGTCCCATATGTCCAGTTCTCCAATGTGGATTTATGAACCCTATTACAAACTTATGGGACCACAGACATATATGCAGTCAGACATTGCCCGAATGGACATTACGTGGCACATGACTATAGTGCTGTTCTGCTGTTCCAAATTCTAGTAGAACATGGACTTCAGTTTAAAAATAATCACTTTTTATTGACTCGAATAACTCTTGTAGCAAATGCCTATTGAATAACCTTTAGTTAGATGAAAGTCTGTGTGGAAGTGGATGGTGTCTAGCCATGATGATCCATCAAGGTTAGTTTTGTCTGAGCCATGGACCCATTAAGGGCACCTCCTAAAAAGTTACACTGCCTTAGATTTATAAACATGTAGGCAAGCAGTCATGGCTCTTTATTTAGTGAGAATTCAGGGAAATTTTACCAGAGGAAAGGTCTCTCTGAACATGGCAATGATTTCAGTGTATGAAGAGCAGCAATGTGGAAGATGAATTGCACCTGTTCATGGAGGGCTTCTTACACAGCATTCACATTCTTCTCTAGAAGAGATATGTTTGGCTAAAAGTTGGAGAAAAAAGAAAGATGAAGCATTGATCAAAATGTGGCTGCACTCTGTGCAGTAAGAGCAACAACACAAAAATTAAGAACCAGGAGATTACCCATTGATGTCCATAACTACTGCTGGGTGTATGTGAGGCAGAGGGGGAAGTTAGGAGGGAGACATTGACCAAAGGTCACTCTTCCCAAGTTGCTGCACAAAAGGGCCCTATTTTTAGTTCAAACTCAACACTGAAGCACCTTCCTTCCATCCAAAGTGGAGAAAACACCCGATCCCTGATCCACTCTGATTCTACAGGAAGATGAAGCTTGAGATAGTCCAAAGCCAGAAAGAATCTCCCTGCTGCATCAGGGCCCACCCTTGGCTTCTGAGAGTCACAAGTTCCTGGTTGTGGCTGTCTTGCTGACCTAGTATCAATTTCCAGGTCCCCCGCTAGAAATGAAGAACTGTTATTTACCTGATAATCTAAAGAAATACAAGAATATCTGGACCCAGACACCTCCTCTCCCTGACACGCACATTGTCAGGCTGTGTCCCTCAGTCACCTACTCACCCTTTATGGTTTGCCCTCCCCTTCCTTCTTAGCAGAAGGCTGGGGAAAGGGGAAAGAATAGGATTAGCCCAGAGGGAGGCAGGACAGGAACCCTTCTCTCCTTTCTCTATGGATGATAGTATTTCTTCCCCAGCCCCCTCTTCTCCAACAAAGCCAAATGAAGAAGGTTTCAAGAAAATTGCCCCTAGAGTTTGAGGGTCCCAACAAAAAGAATCTGCCTCCTTAGATGGCCCTGGCTCAGGCAGGAGATTTTTGATTTGCCAGAGACAGTTCAAACCTACCTAGAAGCACCTCAGAATAAAGCCTTGGTGATCTAGTTCCAAAATGTCACAGCCTTGAAAATCATATGGAGCTCTACTCTACACACTTAGAGTGGCCATGAGTCAGAATCAACTGAATGGCAACTTTTTTTTTTTTTTAATGTCTCTCTTCAGCAGGGAGAAAGAGAATGGAAGAAAAAAAAGAAAGATAGTAGGGTAGGAAGGATGGGAAAAGTGGTACAGCCCTATAAGAAGGCGACTAAACTGGAGCTACCTGGCTATGTCTCATCCAAGAGGACTAACTATCAAGAGTGAGGAGTTTATAAAGATGCTGTGGATGAACCAACTGGCATTGAGCACCAGTGTATTGGAGGAAGCAAATGGGGTCAGGAACCAGATAGCACATTGGTCCGCAGAAATCTTCCAAAAGAGCTAGCCCATCCAGCCAGCATCTGTATGTCTCTGTGTGCCTAGCACCCACGCCAAACAATATGGTCTGAAGGATACCACACGGACAGGCCAACACCGTAGAAGGCAAGACGCCTGTCTCTCTCCTTCTCTATCTCTACCTCAATGGGACAAAATCCAGAGGAGTAAGATGGAGGAATGGACTAGAAGAAGCCATCTTCCACCCTGGACCCCAACACACAACAAGCACTCCCAAGGGTTGGGAAGAGTCAAGAGAAGACCATGCCCACTCTCCCTGAAGGCGAGGTTAACTTATTACTAATAAGTTTTAAAAGTGAAAGAGTGGATGAGAATTGTTTCCCCCCGCCGTGGTATGCAAAGGAAACTGAGGTTCATTCAATAAAGCATTAGATCAAATATCTGTAAACATAATGATTAACCCTACTTTCAAATAAGAATGGATATTACATTTTATTTATGAAAATGGATGACTATAACCTTTAGAAAATAACTTCTGATATACAATAATCCTATGACATAATGTGAATAAACCATGCATATAGTTAGGATATACACAAAGATTGTCAAGTGATAAAGTTTGGTAATCTGGATTAAGTCCTAAAACCCCAAATATTAATAAAAATCCACAGACAAATGAAAACCCATTTGAATAAAAAAAAATTATTATTATTTTTTTATAGATGATAGTAAATTCAAGTTGAAATAAAATTGTGACCAAGTTAACAATTTCAAAAAATAAGTAAACGTATGACTGATAGCACTATACTTTTTTTGTCTAGCATCAGGAAAAGCCACACAGTAAGACACTGACACTGACACAAATTTAGCCTAAAAAAATTTAGGCACTGATTTGGCAACACTTTTAATGCAACTCTCAATACATCAAATAAACCTAATTATGTCTAGCATTTCTCCACTTACAAAGTGGGAACAAATCTTTTGTGACTGTCCAAGGGTCCTTTACAAAGATCCATAAGACAAAGTTTTGGGTATAAAAGACATCATTTAGGATTAGATTTTGGAAGGGCACATATTAGAAGTTATCAGGAGTTTTAACATTTAGTTAATTAGGATCATAGTTCATGGAAAAATGATACTTGGGTAGCTATTTAATCAAAGCAACAATAAAAGATTTTAAAAGTACTTATAGTGTGTAATAGGATTGTAAAAAACTTGGCTCTTTTGAAAAGGAGGAGGCTTGATTCTCTTAAATAATCAAGGACATGACGAGGTTAACACAAAACACAGAATCCCTGCCCTCCAGGGATATTACACAGAACATAAAATTAACCTTTTGCAAACTTCAACCCAGTAATTAAAGAAAATTTTGTCGATTTAATAGAAAGAAACCCAAATTTTAGCTTTATATACTATACAATACTAAATCTCCTTAAAAAATTCATAAATAAGTCACCAAACCTTAGCCAGCTTTGACCACAATAGACAAAATGATTTTTTCCATAAAATTTTTAAACTTTTCTATTTTTACTGCATATCTCTCAGAGTACAACTTTTTAAAGTGGCAAAAATGAAAACATTCATTAGCAGACCAAAGTACATATAGCCTGTTTGCAGCATATAAAAATAAAAAACAAAAGTATATAAAGTTGTTATAATAAATATTAATTAATTAATTTAATATCAGTCTAAGATTTTAGGTTGCCTAAAGATCTTGGAAATTATATTTAAGCCACCAAACGTAATTATTGTTGAAATAAATTTTGTCAGAATTATGATATAATTTGGTTAAGCATAAATTTACATTTTTCATAATTTTAAATATTTAGTAGAAATAATGTTAGTGTGTTCTATCAGTAAACTTGCTATCAGTTTAGGAAAAGCATACTCAAGTAGAATAAAAATGTATGCTTACATAATAGTTACTCAGAGAAAACACAAATATTCTTATTAAACCAAACGTATTAAACTAGTCAATTTTATCAATGATTTATCTAAATTATGTGAACTTTAGTTCTTCAAAAATGTCTGGGTTAGTTCCTATAGTACTTCTTTTTAACACTGAAAGCATTTGAGGTTTAATTTCCTTAATTTCAGGACTTTTGGGAATATTCATTTTATATAAACATTTATCTCTAAACCAGTAAGAATAAAACTCCATAGAGGGATTAAAAAAAAAAAAAGTCTCCATTGGGTCAATTCCAACTCATAGCAATCCTATAGGACAGAGTAGAATAATGGATGCTATAATTTGGTAACACCATCTGGAGGTAGGAAAATATTACATATACCTAACCCCTTTAACCCCATCTTCTGCATGCTTTAAGGAATCTTTTAGATAAACAATTTTATAACTTTGCCTTTCTGAGGCTCTGTTATACCAATCAAAATAAATACCCCTTCTTTCTTTCAGTGTACTTTTCAGATGAATGAATATATATGAAAACATTTCTCAAAGTAGCCTGTGAAGGCCCAAATAATCCTTGATGAAATTATGCCGTTTAGAAAGATAGGCACAGGAATGAGGAAGGAAAGAACAAATAAGAAGCAGTTTTTCCTAGAAGAGGAAAGTACTAAGACTTCAACAATCCCATGAAAACTGGCAATAGTAGGTCTCAGGTCCCCAACTAGATAGGTGGCTGAAAACCCCAGAAAGAACACTCTTTCTGGATCAAAGCCAAGCTCTCAGAACAAAAATGAAACTGAAGGAGAATCTCATCCAGTTTTACAGGTGGCCCACAGCAATGTTTGTTCACGTGAACTCCCACCCAACTCAAACTATAGGCTTATAGGGCCTATGCCTACGTTCTACCCTATGATTCTCCTTTTTATGTTAATCAACAATTTTAGACAGCACAACAATTTTAGATGGCACAACATAAAGCAAAAAGGAACTCACTTCCCTAAAGTGACCACCACAATTTCAAATTCCCACCCCACTGCCATCGAGTCAATTTCGACTCATAGAGACCCTATAGGACAAGGTAGAACTGCCCCATAGGGTTTCCAAGGCTGTAATCTTTATGAAAGCAGACTGCCACATCTTTCTCCTGTGGGGCAGCTGATGGGTTCGAACTACCAAGCTTTTGGTTAGCAGCCAACCTTTTAACTGTTGGCACCAACATGGCTCCTTCACAGACAGATGGTAGCTCGTGTTGTAAATTAGCTGGGGATCAAACCTGGGTCTCCTGCGTAGAAGGCAAGAATTGTACCACTGAACCACCACTGCCCCCTAATTTCTACTTACCTGCAGTATATTCAGTCCATTTTTTGCAAAAGCAAGCAACTATGTGGCTTATAACGTTTTGAACATGAACCCCAGCCAGGGTCTCAGTACGTAGGAGCTCCAAGCTCACTTTTCTTAGATGCCAAGGATCTCATTCCCTTAGGTTGAAACTTTGGTTTCCCAGAGGCAAATGAAATTCCTAGTGGGGAGTCAGCTGCAGGGTTGCAGCTGGCAGGCAGCCTATTGCCGCTCTGCCCATCTCCCAACCAGCTTATCCTCTTTCAGTTATAGTGGGAATACCCAGAGGCTTTTATGCTCTTGACTCATACCCACTGATTGTGTGGCTTAAGAAGGTTCTGAAATTCCTCTGTAACAATTATACGAAACCTAGTTGTTGTTTTTTTTTAACCTAGTTCATTCTCCCAGCTACAGACCCAAATCAGCTTCAAAACAATTTCAGAGCTGAGCTGCAAAACAAACCATAGAGCTCAAGAATAGGGAGTACTTACCAAAACCCCAAAGTGATCAGAGAGAAGCAGGGAGCAAAACAGAAATGCTCTACTGGTACCCAGCATCTGTCCCCGTCTGAAGATTCGGGGGCCACAGGAAGATGTCTTCAAATCCCACTTCTGATACCATATGTCAATTAAAAGAAAATCGATATCAAGACCACAATAAAAATTGATTTAAGTTTGTTTAATATATGATTTGTAAATAGAGGCCATAGTTCTGACAACATTTTCTTGAGGAAGAATTCAAATAATTACTGATTGATCTTAAAACATAGCCTCTAGCCTGACCTTTGGAGTTTACTATTGTCATTGTCATACTGACTGCAAATAGCTAATTCTTTAAGAGACCATAAAGCTTAGGGAAAACATTATTAATTAAACAAAACTATTGCAATTTTTTTTTTATTGCAATGGTTTTTTTTGTTTGTTTGTTTGATTAAGGAGCCCTGGTTGCACAATGGTTAAAGCAGTTGGTTGCTAACCAAAAGGTTGGTGGTTCGAACCCACCAGCTGCTTTGAAGGCGAAAGATGTGGCAATCTGCTTCTCTAAAGGTTTACAGCCTTGGAAACCCCATGGAGCAGTTCTACCCTGACCTACAGAGTTACTATGAGTTGGAATCATCCTGAAGACAGTGGGTTTGGTTTTTGGGTTTATTGTTTGACTTAAAGTTGACTTTGAGAAGACAGTTCTGGATAAGGTCCAACATTTAAAGATTACTTCTGGGCAATGGTTTTCAGTGGGTCATTTTAACCTCAATGGCTCCAGAAAGCTTGAATTCCATGAGGATTAAAAATTCCGTCCTCATATGTCAGGCTCTATGTTATCTCATTAGATAATATCAACTGATCTTAATTTTCTCCAAACTTTCTGAAGAAGGCATTTTTTTGGATACTTTATGAAAGTCATGAGCACTAGTCACATGGCTAATGACATAGCAGAAGTTAAGGCCCATCTGGTTCTAAAATGCATATTCAGTTTTCTCTAAGATAGAGAAACTAATTTTGACTCAATATTTATACTCTAGTAAAAACTCAGCAAATCTTATAAATAAAAGATATTTTAAAAGTTTGGTTTAAATGTAAACTAAAAAATATTTCTTCATCATTTGCTATGCATTTGCATGATGGCAAATAATACAGAGATTAATCAAATCAAGTTATTGCCCTGAAGAGGTAGTAAGAGCAAAATAATTATATATAATTTAAGTGATTGCTCAAGGCAATAGTATATAAAATCTTTACTTGGCTGTTGATAAATAGAGAATGAATAGGGGAGGAATCCCTGTAAAAAAGAGCCTCACCTCTTGTTACTGTGGACAGGGAAAATTTTGTGAAAGGGCAGGAAGGTTTGTAGCCATAATAAGGAAGATGTTAAGTCTTCTCAAGTAGATTAAGTCAAATGAGGTTGTAAGAACAGAGAACTGCAAAGAATATTAAATTAATGGCAGGAAAAGGTCATAGCATAAAGGGTGGTTAAAATTGGTTTAAAATATTTTTCTATCCTTCACTAAATGTGATGATAGTGATCTGGAAGCAAAGAGAAGTTCTACACCTGTGAAGATAATGCGGCCAATGACAGCATCAGCATGGTAAAGGGGAGAGAGGATGGAACTTATTTTCAGTAGAGGTGGATTAAAAGAAAATTTTATTTTATTTTTTTAGAGGTGGATTTGCTTCACAGTTCCTTCCCTTACTAGTTGTGTTGCTTTGGAAAAGCCACATAGAATTTCTGAGAATATATGTTTTTAACAAGACTGTATTTTTCCCAATAGATGCAAATCCTGCATCGTCTCAATTTCAAGCAAGCCATTCTCTGACCACTACCTCCAACCTTTCCAGCTCACATCCACTACTACCTTTCCAACTTACTGCCTCTACTACTCAAATTCCAATAATCCTTCAAATACTGGGCCCCACGATCCTTGAATTCTAAAACTTACAATGTTTCCTCCTCTTGTCATGTCCACTCACTTTTCTTTACCTGGCTTAATTCTCTGGTTACTCATGATAATCAAGCACTTAACTTCCTTCACCTTCTAGCTGGTATACTTGTTTGGAAAAATCCCAACCTGATTAAGTATGACTCTAAGCATCTATATAGCTAAATGTGCCTGGAAAAAAAAAAAAATACATAGCACTATGATAAAGGCTATAGTGAAAAAAATATATATATGGGAGGAAAATAGAATAAGTGGTGGTGGTTGCTGCAAGCTTATGTATATAATTTGACTCCAACAATTAGAATGGAAGGTACAGGCAGAAATGGATTTCTGACTGTTCTATTCACTACCGTTTCCTAAGATGTCATTACTATCACTAACTTATATTTATGAAACACTCCACTCAACTACAGCAGGATACAAATTCCTTTCAGATGTATGTGAAATAGTTAATGAAATAGGCCATATGCTAGACCATGCAATAACTTTCAATAAGTTTAAAAGAACTTAGTTTATACAATGTATGCTCTCTGATCAGAATGGAATTAAATTAGAAATCAATAACAAGAAAATGTTTGTAGATGCCGCTAAATACCTGAATACTAAATAACACACTTCTAAATAAGACTTAGATCAAAGAAAGTATCAAAAAGGAAATTTTAAAGTATTTTAAACTGAATAAAAATGAAAACACAACATATCAAAATTTTTGAAATGCTACTGAAGCAGTGCTTAAGGAGGAATGGATAGTACTAAATACCTATAAGATAAAAAAAAAATAATAATGAGATACAAGGTCACAAATCAACGACCTTAGCTTTCACCTTAAGAAACTAGGAAAAAGGAGAATAAATGATATCCAAAGGAAGCAAAAACAAAAAAAGAAGAGAGAGAGAGAAATAATAAAGATAAAAAGTTGTTACAATGAAATAAAAATATAGAAAAACAACAGAGAAAATCAGTGAGATCATAATTGGCTTGTTGAGAAAACCCATCAAACTGATAAACCTTAATCCAGACTTGGAGCCCTGGTGGCACAGTGGTTAAGAGCTCGGCTGCTAACCAAAATGTCAGTAGTTCAAATCCACCATCCACTTCTTGGAAACCCTATGGGGCACTTCTACTCTGTCCTATAGGGTCGCTATGAGTTGGAATTGACTCAACAGCAATGGGTGTCCAGACTTGCTGGGAAAAAAAGAAGATACAAATTACTGATATCAGACGCTATAGATATTAAAAGGCTATTAAAGGGATATTATGAAAAACTTTTTTCATCAATAGACAGTTTAAGTAAAACATATAAATTCCATGAAGGACACACACTAAAAAGCTCACTTAAAAAATGAAAAACATGAATAGCCTTAGATCTATTAAAAATATTTAATTTGTAGTTAAAAACCTTCCCACAAAGAAAACTGAAGGGTTACAAAAATATAACCAAAATTTCCTGTTTGGTTATATTTTTGTAATTCTCCAGATTTTTTATTAGGAATGCTATATTTTAAAGTTTTCTTTTATCTTTATCTGGTTTTGTTTATTCAAGTTTAAGAAAAAAAAGTAAGGTCTTCAGATGAGCCACGGTATAGAAATGGAGACACATTTTTGGAAGACATTTAGTCTCTTCTCCCTCGTGTCATGAAAATCAATGCTGAGGTATAATTACAAGCAGAGAGGAGTCTTAGAAACTTCTTAACCTTTAAATAAGAAATGAGTTCTTTCTGGTCAATAGCAAGTCTTTTTCTTAACTTGCCAAAATTCTTTTCATAATTGGATTCTTTGTTATCAAAGATTAAGCACTTGGGAGAGAGTTTTATGTTTGGATGCAATATAATCTGTCAATTAAATAATAAGTGCTTTTGGTTTTTTGCAGTAAATCATATAAATGTGTGCATATCTGTCTTAGTTATCTAGTGTTATAACAGAAATACCACAAGCGGATAGCTTTAATGAGCAGTTTATTCTCCCACAGTCTAGTAGGCTAGAAGTCTGAATTCAGGGCACCAGCTCCAAGGTAAAGCTTTCTCTCTTTGTTGGCTCTGGAGGAAGGTCCTTGTCATCAATCTCCCTTTGGTCCAGAAGCTTCTCTGTGCAGAAACCCTGGGTGGAAAGGACGCACTCTGCTCCTTTCTTGGTGGTATGAGGCCCTCCTCTCTCTCTACTCTCTTCTCTCTTTTATATCTCAAAAGCGATTGATTTAAGACACAACCTAATCTTGAGGATTGAGTCCTGTCTCGTTAACATAACTGCCACTAATTCTACCTCATTAACATCAAAAAGGAAGGATTTACAACACAAAGGAAAATCATATCTGATGACAAAATGGTGGACAATCACTCAATACTGGGGATCATGGAGTAGCCAAGTTGACATATATTTTGGGTGGACACAATTCAATACACAACAATCCCATAAGTTACTCTTTGTCTTTCCCATGCCTTTTTTTTTTTTTTTAAATTCCAGAAACCCAACCTATATCTCTATTTCTATTACTTAAAACTCTAGCATTTGCACCATACACAGAATCAGGTATGATTCAATGTCTATTTCAGTGAGAAATAATAAGAAGAGAAAGCTGTAAACTGCTCTAGTAATTTTAGTTGGTAAGCACAATGATAACACTCTGTTTTTGAGGTTGAGTCTCATAGGTAAGCTTCAAAGTCTTCAATACACGTGATTTTGTGTGTATGTGTGTTTGCCTACCCACTGAGTCAGGGAAGATCAGCACATGAGTTGATTAAAGTATATGTGCTGGTGTCATTTCAAATGCAAAGTTCCAGACACTTAATAAGCCTGTATTTTCATACAACAGAAAACAAAACAAAGCAAAATGGGCTTGTTCCTGCTTGGTGTGTAGTGAAGGCATCTCCTGAAAAGGCTGGGACAAATGCTGTAAGGCCAAGGGAAAAAGAAAGCCCTACCTCAAGCAGTCCAAGTATGAGCTGGTCTTCCTGCCAACCAACGCTAAGGATGGTCATTGGTCCTGCCTCAAAAACACACTTAGGTTCAAAGAAGCAACAAGTGAGACGATGCTCTGAGGCTGGATGTGGAAACTTACCTTAGGGCTCCCAGAGCTGTACTTACAAACCCAGTTAGGTTAATTGATAATCTTCTGCAATGAATGTACTGAGGAGCTGGCCCACACCTAGACCCTGGTGAAGATGTGTAGAGTTCCTGGATGATGCACCGCCCCAACATAGTGACCCCATATACTGCCCGTGGGCAGCAAGAAGGGAGCTAAGATAATGATGGGATAAAGAGGATATTTTTTGTGTTTTGTCTTATTTTTATGAAAATATTTATAACGTAGCCAATGAAAATTTAGAAGAAGTATGATAACAAACAAAAGAGTGCCAAGATTAGCAGCCACTGGAGCAGCAGGTCCAGCAAGGCAAGCTCTTGTCTGCTGCTCTTAGAGGCTGCACAGTGTGGCCCAGCAGGCGGCTGTGAGATGAGGACAAGGACCCGAGAAATGCCAGTCTAAGAAAGATCAAGACTCAAAAAGGCAAATCAACCACCCTCCTTCCCACCTTAGTCTGTGTTAGAAAGTGTCAGTTGTTCTAAAAACAAAACAAAAAACATAATAACATGAAATGACATAATGGTATCTGTACCACCCCTAGAAATGTTTCTCAATGGTTCCTGAAATTTCTAAATCAGGTAAACAAAATAGACTAAAAAAATTGAACTATAGCTAGGAAATGTTCACTGTATTTTAGTTCAAAAATTGTGAAAGAAATAAACAGTGTGCTGAAACATATCTTTGGTGATCTGGTCACCCAAGGGGCTTTTCTTTTTGTCATTTCACTTAGAAATGACCAAATTTAGGAAATGAACTCGTGCCTAACTTAGAGCACGCACAGAAGACAGATGATAGAGCATGAAGTCAGTTTAATCCTTGGTGGGGAGGCATGCACTTGCTTGGAGAACAGGGCTGATCTTCCTCATCAGTAGAGATACCCAACGGGGATCCAAATTCTAGAGTAGCAAATCCTGGATGAATAGAGAGTTAGAATGGAGAGGTTTCCACAATTTTTTTTTTCTTCCTCCATTGAGTCTCACTTTTTTATGCAGGTGAACAACAAATATTTTCCAATCTACAGGAAAAAATAATCTTTATCTGTTCTTCTCTCTCTCCTTTCCTTCACAATTAAATGTCTAAAAAAAAACTCCTAGCGCTGTACCATTGTTTTCTTTTGTTATACATATCTCCTTCTCTTCTTGAATCTTAAAAGCTGGCTCTATTCCTACCAGTTTACTGCAACCGTTCTTGTTCAGGGCAGGAATTGTCTGTTCATTTTGAAACTCAGTGGACAGTTGTCATTCATTTTCTTACCTTCTCTCAGTAAATTCTTTCTTTTCTCTTGAACACCTCCAGGGCATTTGCTCTCATCCTGTCTAATGATTGTGCTCCCTTGGTTTTCCTTGTATAGACAGGCATATTCCTTTGCTTCTGCAAAGGATGAGGGTCCTTAGAATGCTATCTTATGCCCTCTACTCTTCTTGTATATCTTAAAGTCTATCCACAGCCTTCATCTCCAACCCTTGCCTCTCCCATGAAATATGAATCTACAATTTAGAAACAAAAAACTCAACTATTTCAGTGCATAAATCACTATCTTCCCACCACTTATTCTCCAAGGTTTCTGGTGTCTGCAGTCCTCAGAACAGCTGCCCATGCTAGAAACTGAAAAGACAGCCTCCAGTTATTTCATTCATCATCTTAGTCCAAACTTCAAGAGCCTCCACATCATTGGAGTCTGTTTAGTTTGTCCCATTCCCATTATCATCAGATAGGGCCTTACCACATTTTGCTTTCATTCTTACAAAGCAACTGGGTCAATTGCTTTGCCTCCACTGTTGTTTCTTCCTGTATGATAACATTTTAAACTGTTTCTCTGAGTCCCTGTTGCCTAGAGGAAAAACACCAGGGTCTTTGTCCTAATGGTTCTCGTTCACCATGCCCTGGCCTCCTGCCTGCCTATAATGACTCTATTGTAATAGCCATGCCCAGTTGCTTTATGCCCCAGTGATGGATAAATCATGTACTATTCTCTGACATATTTTATATATTCTACTTTCCTGCAGGACTTTCGTAATATTTCAAAAGTGACCCATTTTCCCTCCTTCTGGACATCCTATTTGGATCCCTCCACTCATTCATTCATTCATTTAAATATTCATCAAACATCATTTCAAACACCTACTATGTGTCAGACCATGAAAGGCCCTGGCAAAGCAACACCGTAAAGACAGCCAAGATCTCTGCCGTCAGCATTTTGACTTCTAGAGAGTTAGCAGGCCTTTTCCTGGGGTCCTGGGCACTCAGTGCTGCACCTCTCTGAGCACTGAATGTGTTCCTTGCCACTATCTGTTCCCCTTTCCATTTCCTCTCTAAACCTATGGGCTCCTTAAAGCCTGGGTTTCACCCACATCTATTTCCTCTGCACTGAGATTCCCACTGTCATTTTGCCTGACACAGAGGATTCAGAGAATATTTACTATATGAATGTCATATTTCTGGTACAGGAGGACAACGCATCACCACCTCAGACCAGAGGGTACAAAGTGGCAGTCCTCTGACTGTACTACACATGGAAATCATTTTTGCATGTCCCCATAGTGCTCAAAGATGCATGTGTTGTCAGCATCCTAAATCTGAGATGTCACTATGCCCTCACTACCTGCAGCCAAGGGGTTGGATTCTTGATGCTTGGACAGTAAAACAGGCAGTGTGTTCCTTGGAATTCCCACTGTATTTAATCCAACATTTATTCAGAGCAGAGGAACTAAGAATGCCTCTCTCTTCCTTTATGTGTCCCACTTTGTCACTCAGGCACCAAACTAGTGATGCTTCTCCCTCCTGGTCTCATAGACTTGTCTCTGAAATGAGCCTTTTCAGCACTCAGTGACAGCCTGTCTTTCCCCAGGGCTCAGGCTACAGTCCATAGAGACAACCAGGTGTAGATACCATCTTACCCCCATTAGAATGGCAATTATCAAAAACACTGAAAACAACAGATATGAGAGCGGTTGTGGAGAAACAGGAACCCTCATCCATTACTGGTGGAATGTAAAATGGCACAATCACTGTGGATAAGTTTGACAGTTCCTCAAAAATTAGAATATAGAACTACCATATGACCCAGCTACTCCACTCTTAGGTACATACGCAAGAGACTTGAAAGCAGTGACGCAAAGAGATCCACATAAAACAATGTTCATTGTAGTACTATTTGCAATAGTCAAAAGGTAGAAACAACCAAAATGTCCATAAACAGACGACTGGATAAACAAAATGTGGTATATACCTACAGTGGAATGTTATGTTGCCATAAAAAGAAATGAAGTCATGATACCTCCTACAATATGGATGAACCCTGAAAACATTGTACTGAGCAAAATTAGGCTCAGAGGGCAAAAACTGTGTAATCTCACTTAAATAAAACAAGCAAATATATGTTGTCGTTAGGTGCCATGGAGTCAATTCTGACTCACAGCGACCCTGTAGGAAGAAAAAAGTCACCAAATCGTAAGTTCTATGTGGGTATATACGAGTTCATATGTTTTGAAGCAGAATCCCTGGGTGGTACAAACAGTTAATGCGCTCAGCTGCTTACCAAAATGTCGGAGGTTCAAGTTCACCAAGAGACACCTCAGAAAAAAGGCCTGGTGATCTACTTCCGAATAATCAGCCATTGAAAACCCTGTGGAGTTCAGTTCTACTCTGACACACATATGTCACCATGAGTCAGAATTGACTCCATGGCAACCGGTTTACTGGAGATTTTGGAGAAAAATGATGCTTTGCAGTAAAAAGCTATTCACTCATTCTGTTTGGAAACTAAATCATCACTGCTTGACCGAAATTCAGACACTCTGGTGTTTTTGTATGTTCCTTGGGGTGGGCAAGAGTTCAACTCTCGTGTTTCTATATCTAATTAGTAAATCACACATGTGATTTCTACATTTCATGGTACCATCACTATATGCTGGTCTGTTGGTAATGACCACATATCACCTGTGCTTAGGCCTAGCTTCTCTATGAGTCATCCCTACTCACAATCGATGGCGCTGAAACTCTGAAGACCTGGGCTTACTCTCATCTCTGCTACACAATGACAGTATGAAGTTGGAAACAACAGTTCCTGATTTCACCACGCCTAGCGTGCCACTTGCAGGCCTGACCCCACCTGGGCTCAAGACAAAAGGAAATGGAGTGATGAACTGTTGGGAGTCAGTGTCTGTATAAGGAATCTGAACATGGTTTACCGGCTTTGCTTAGTGCTGAAGAGCGATCTAGGAATGGCATTAAATAGACCTGCATCTCCCCAACCTACCCACCCTTCTCTGGCCAGAGCTGACATTTTCCCCAAATCCCTGGTGGAGTCACAAGGTACAATGAGCCACCCACATGAGATAAAGGCATCCCAGTGATTTTTCCTATGTATTGGACTTCCAAGATGGCTGTATATACAAACACTACCTAATATATTCTTCAGGAAACTGACCACTACAAAAATTTTAAGAGATTATTAGAAAGTTAATTACAGAATGAAAAAGGATTATTTGAACTTTGTTTCCAATGTTCAAAGCAATTTTATTCATAATACCCCCAAACCAGAAACATCCTACATGTTTGTGAACAGGTGAATAAATAAACATATGGTGGTATATCCATACATTGGTTACTACTTCATAATGAAAAGAATAAACTACTTATACATGAATAATTGGATGAATCTTGAAAACATATGCTAAGAAAAATAAGTGAGGCACAAAACATGCTTCCATGTACAGTATATGAAACTCTCGGAAAGAAATCTAATCTAGAGTGGCAGAGAGCAGATCAGAGCCTGCCTGGGGCAAGGAATGGAGGTGGGATGATTAGAAAAGCCATGAGAAAACCTCTGGGGCAATGAAATTATGTTCTTATTTTGTTTAGGGTGTTGTTTATACAGATTCATATATTTATCAAAAATCATTGAACTGTACACAAAATGAGTGCATTTCATTCCATGTAAATTATCTTAATAAAGTTGATTTGAGAAGAAAAGAAAAATAGTCTTGCAACATGTGTCAAATTTCCTCCATTAATCCCAAGTATCAATGGAGTGAGAGTCAAACTTAGTGATTTTTTAAAAAGTCTTGCCTCCCAAAGAGACAGGATCCCCTTAGATCTCTTAAATCATAAGAACACACTTAGCTTTGCTCTCCACTCTGGCTTGAAAAACCAAGAGCTCCACCGCAGCTCTTAGCCAAATGAGGAGCAGTAGCAGCGTTATCATATGTGCTGTGGAATTAATGTCTGGAAAGGCTCGGGCACAAAGCCTGGCTTTACAATCATGACTGTTTTCTCTTCTGATCCCATTAGTAGTCTTTGCAAGTTTGTTGAAAATTGACATGAATTCCTTCATAGATGGCTGGCGAGGTGAAGCAGGTGCCACATGCTGAGCCTTGTCCATACCAATACAATTTCAGCAGGACAACTTCATACCCTGAAGACCTTCAGGCCTCCCTGTTTTCCTGGGCTATTCAGAGTTTCACATGCATCCAAATAAAGAAAACATTTTGGATATGTTTAGGCCTATAAATCACTACTGAAGCAACATATTGCCCTCAAAACAATTTTTGGACACAAGTACAGTAATTATTACAATTATACTGTAATCAGTGTCCCTGAACTGCACACATAGAAACTGCTGACTTGGTGTATGTTTTGCTGTATATATTCTCAACAACAAAAAAATAACTTTTTAAAAAATATTTACCGAAAGATATTATTATCCTCATTTTCAAGATGAGGATTGAGGCCAAGTAACTTGCCTCATAATTAGGAGAGCTGGTACTTTAATCCACACGTTCAGACTCCTGATTCTCAGTCTAAACTTGAGTTTTATCTTCCGAATTTATTAATGGCTCCCTTTTAACAGGGAAAGAAAGTATATCTATCCAAAAGATTACTTGAACTTTTAAGAAGCTTTCCTTCATTTACAAGTCTTTAAGAACAAGCTCCAACTCAGAAAGTGAGAAAAGAACTTAAAACATGGGAACCCAACAATTTCTGATAATAAAACAGATTGCAGAGACTTCTATGACTTCTTCAAGGAAGTTAGTGTCAGTGAGGGAGAAACTGGACCCAGGCCAGCTGGGATGAGACATAGCTAGATTTCAGACACCCCTGATGGTCTACTGAGTGCATGTTTGTAATTCCTTTCCCCCTAGCTTTATGGCACAAAGTGCCATACAGCACCATGTTTTAAGAGACAATCTAGAAGGAGTCTGTTTTATTATGCAAGCAACGGGAGCTATCCTGTGTCTCTCAAACAGATAGAAAAGTATACGCACAACATTACATACCAGAACATGTCAAATGAAATGCCTTTGGTTTTCCATTTAGTTACCACGTTATCCTAATTTAAGAAGACAAAGAACAACGTAAACATATCTAACATAATTAGGCCTATCACAGATATTTAGAAGTTAGAAATCAGTTATATATGTATTACAAACTCAATAGTCACTGATATTAATTTATGGTTTATTGTCCCCTGATAAAAATAATATGTTTTTAAGAAAATTAATGTTCTGTTTAACTTGGTGGTTAGAGTACAGCATACCAACCATGACAAAGCACTCTCTCTGCCCATTCTCCCATTCCATTCTCACAAAGGCCCTGTAGGGTTCATTTGAATATTATCCCTATTTCAAGGATAAGAAAAATGAACTTTTTGAACCGGTTGACTTTTCAACGGATCATAGTAGAAAAGCTGTGAAACAGTGTTTGAATTAAAGTACATTTCTTTCTATCATTATTGCAGAGTAATTTGACAGTGCCATCTGACAAGTTGCCTGAGTAGATCCTATTTTATTCTAACAATCAAAACAGAACTCTTTATTTCTCCTCCACAAATCTGCTCCTCTCCCAGGCTTACCCATCTAAATTAGCAATACTTATCACATCCAAGTGATTAGGAAGATTTTAGGAGTGAAAGTTGATTTCTTTCTTTGCTTCACTTCTCACATAGTCCCAACAGTCACCTCCGAAACATGTCCCTAATTCTGCAACCCTCTCTATTCCTGCCTCTAGTATGCTATTTCAAACCCCTGTCAGCTCTGTTGAAGACCACTATAGCAGACCTTAACTAGGTTCTTTGCTTCAATTCTGAGCCCCTAAAAACCATTCTCCGTATTATAGCAGCTACAGGAATCTCTGTAAAATACAAATTAGATCCTATCTTTCCCCTTTTTAGAAGTCTCAAATGTACCCCCATGTCACTTAGAATAAACACAAACTTCTTCTGAATTGCAAAGAAGCACATACCTTTGCTCTTATTTTCAACTTCATCACCTAAATCTCCCCTCCTTCTTATCTATTCTGGTTCTCCCATTGTCATTTCTGTCCCTGAAGGTTTATTTGCACCACAGGGCCTTTACCCTTGCTGTTTCATATACTTGGAATTTTTTTTTTTTTTTTTGAATCTTCCCATAATTTACTCCTTTACTTCATTCTAGTTTCTGTTTTAATGTCAGTTCCTGACCACCTGGCGAAAGAGTCTCAAGTCACTATCTATCACATCCATTATTCAATGGCCCTGCATTGCACTTATCACATGGTATTTTAATAGTGTGTACGCACATTCGTGTGTGTGTGTGTATGTGAGTTTATTCACAAGAAAGAAATCTCCGTGACAATACAGACCTTCTCTGAGCTGCAAGTCAACCCTCGAGTTCATTTGAGACGTAAATGATTATGAAACCTTTGGAAGGATTCTCCTAATCTGATCAATCTACCAGCTTCATCAGCAGGTCTGACCCGTGAGACACTCAGAGCAGTCCCTGGCTCAGAGTAGGTATTCAGGGAACATGCACTTGCTTAATAAATGAAGGCCTGCTGAGTCAGCTGGCAGGTTGATCAGAGTATATGAGAAACTTTCCTCAGGTTTCATAATCTTTTATGCCTCAGATGAACTTCAGGGTTGACTTTTCGCTTTGCCCTAGAAAGTTCACATTAGCTTCTCTACTCAGTTTCTCTGAGGGGAAGATCATACTTGGGACTTCAAAAGCAGCACTCTCTTAGCCCTTTAGAGACAGAGGCAGAAATCATTCAAATATTGGTATGTGCCAAATAATGGCGTTGTTCAAGGCACAGATGACACTCAAAAGAGATCGAAGTTATGCTGAAGAATTTTATCTAAAACTTTTATAAACGAGTTTATAAATGGAGGCTGGAAAGTAATCAAATGGGAAAGCTGCAGTGCAGGAGCATTTGAATATGATAACAAATAATTAGGGAAAGGAGAAAGGGCATATTCACTTAAATTTTAGGCATCATTTGCCTCAAGGTCTAGGGTTATCTGGACGCAAAGCTTGAATTCTGTGTTTTTTTCCTTATGTGCTAGTTTCCTCAAAGCAAATTAAAAGTAGTTGTCTGGAAGCTTCCACTTTATCCATAAAGCTCCTCACTTTCTTCTATGGTTCATTCCTCAGCTACACCTCCATGTGCAAAACATACTGAAAACATTGCAAGGAATGCAGGCTGAAATGCTCAGAGCTGTTCCTTAATTATTACTTTAAGCCCTGTAATATTTAAACTATAGTAGATTTTAGGGGTGAAATGAGATTTGAAGTTAAATAACATTACCACCATTTTGTTTTTGTTTGTTTTTAAGAAACATACAAAAAAGAAAATTTTCATTTATTTGGGGGGAGTAGGGTCCTGATTTTCTGATTTATTCCTAATTCTCTTTGCCAATGCCTTTAGCATTGAAGACTTTTCTTTTTTCAGCATCATTTCTGGTGGAGACAATGGTGGTTCAGTGGTAGAATTCTCACATTCCATATAGGAGAACCAGGTGCAATTCCCGGCCAATGCACTTCACATGCAGCCAACACCCATTTGCCAGTGGAGGCTTTGTGTTGCTAAGATGCTGAACAGGTTTCAGTAGAGCTTCCAGACTAAGATGAGCTAGGAAGAAAGGCCTGGTAATCTACTGTCAACACTCGGTCAGTGAAAACCCTACGGATCACAGTGGTTCCATTTCATTGTGCATGGGTTTCCCATGAGTTAGTGGTTAACTCGTGGTGGGTAATGACAACAACTTACTATAGAACAAAGTCAAAACTTATGTGCAGATCAAGATATGGAGAAGGATGGCATCTGTGGCTAGGATTCAGGCTTTTTAGGAAAATGTCAAATTATTTTTCAAAGCTTTTGTGTCAGCTTCTATTCTCACCAGAAATTAATCTACACTTATATTGTTTTAAATAGTAATTTTTGCCATTCAAATTGGTGTAAAATGTTATCTCACAATAGTTGGATTTACACATCCATGATCACTAATGGTATCACAATATTGCCATTTTACAAATTAAAAAAAAAAAAAAACTGAGGACAAGAGAGACTGATCACTATTGCTCAAAAGTATGTATCTCATCCGTGTCAGAACGAAGGCTCAACCATAGATTCATGGTCTCAAAATCTCATTCTTTTTCTGTTATGCTTACAATAAATTCTAAATTTAGTTTAATGTTAGGACCTTATACCAGGACATTGACCACCTGTGACCAATGTCATTGATAGCAATTTTTTGAAAATGCCTGGCGGTCTCCCTTTACTAATTTTCAAAAAAGGTAGAGGTTACAATTACATAAAGCACAGGAATGATGAAACTCATTTTTTTTTTTTTTTTTACTATTCATGTTTTTCTCTTCTGTGAAATGTTATTTGTATCTTTTGTTCATTTTTCTATTGTATGGTTTGCCTTTTTGTCATTTATTTCTACACATTCTATTATATTGTGATATTGATCATATTTCAGATACATGTTTTATAAATATCTTCTCCCTATTTTTAGCTTCCTGCTTTTCATGTTTTACAAGGTAGTTTGTAATAAACAGATGTTTTTAATCTTAATTTAGTGGACTTCCTTTGGATTCATTGCTTCCTTGAGTCTTTGGTTTTCTTCACTCTCCTTTGTTCAGGATGGAAAGAGACTAAGGGTTGTACCTTAGATGGCTGCTTACAAGCTTTCAAGACCCCAGACACTACTCACCAAAGTAGGATGTAGAACACTGTCTTTATGTACTCTTATGCCAATTGACCTAGATGTTCCCTGAGACTATAGTCCTTAGCCTTCAAGCCCGGTAACTCTGTCCTGTGAGGTGTTTGGTTCTATGTAGGAAGTTTCCTTAACTGTGCCTCTGTGTGCTGTATTATAAAAATATGGAATGCTTCACAAATTTGTGTGTCATCCTTAGCAGAAACCACATTAATCTTCTCTGTATTTTTCTGATTTTAGTATACGTGTTGCCTAAGTGAGCACTGCTGTGGAAATTTTAATAAGTAGTGTTCCTCCCATTAAGAGTAGCAGTCTATGCCCCTCTCTTTGAATCTGGGAGAGCTTGTGATTACTTGATCATTGGGGTATGGTAGAAGTGATGCCATGTGACCTCCAAGGCTGGGTCAGTAAAGTCCATGCAGCTTCTTCCTAGTTACTGGAACGTTTGCTCTTGGAGCTTTGAACCATCATGTAAGGAGTCTGACTCCTCTAAGACTGCCATGCTGGAAGCCTAAGCTACCTGGAGAAGACACATTTAGGCATTCCAGCTGGGAGTCCCAGCTAAGCCAAACCTTTGGATTAGTGCATCCCAAATGCCAGGCAATTGACAGAAAAGTTTTCCAGATAATAGTAGCTCCAGGCATTTTAAATTATCTCCAGTTGTTGGGTCTTTCCAGCTGAAGCCTCAAACACAGTGGAACCACACTGTGCTATATCCAAATTCTTGATAAACAAAGTAGCTGTTTTTTTACCACTAAGTCTTGGAATTGTTTATTATACTACAATAGAAATGCAGGACACCTGTTAAATAGAACTGAAGGATGATCCAATGCAGAGAGAAGCATGCGCACCAGGAAGTCCTGGGATGGAAGAGACCATGGTCCTTTGGTTGCACTCCGCTAACTGACCCTGCACAGCACCTCATGTTACTGGGCTGTTTCCCATCTGCAACACTATTGCTTTGCACTCGATAATTTTTGTTTCCTTCTAGCACTATAGTCTCTAAATTTAAATTAGTCCAATCTGTAATCCTATAATTTAAACTTAGAATAGACTTATTAACTCAACTCAGAGCTTCAGTTTTTCAGGATTTGCTAATGGGCATTAGTGGTTATTATTAATATATTTATTGGATGTTTAACTTTCACAATCTAAATTTCTGGATAAAAATTGTCATTTATAATGTATACTCTAACTACATTTGAAAGAATGAGGACTGTATATATTTATTAGGTAGTCATTTAAAAGAAAACATAAAGAGGTAACATTAAAATTTTTGTTACTGTAGTTATCATGAAGTCCCTGGGTGATACAAATGGTTAAGGCTACCAACCAAGAGGTTGAAGATTGCCTTCGCTCAGGGGCACCTCAGAAGAAAGACCTGGTTATCTGCTTCCAAAAAAATCAGCCATTGAATCCCTATGGAGCACAGATGTACTCTGACATACATGGGATCGTCATGACTCAGAATAGACATAATGACAACTGGACATAGTTATCATACACAAACTGACATGTCTATAACAAACATTGAATTTAGTTCTGAATGATCTACAAGCAAAGGCAAAACATTATGGATTACTGAACATCATTGATTAAAATTTGGAAGATAACCTTCTGAATAAAGATTAAAGATACCCTGGATATGTGTTGTAAATAAGAGCTATGTAGTAATAAAGAGCAATAAAGTTTGAAAAATCCAAACTAAAGCTCTCATCAATACTGACAGCATCCCTGTCAGGTAGATATCACAGTATTGCTATTTTACAGATGGAAAAACAAAGGATGAGAGAGAGTGATTACAACTATTCAAAACTACACTCTTTATCAGTGCCAGAATAAGGAATCAGCCATAGATTCATTATCTTGAAATATCATTCCTTTCCTAGTATTTGCATAACAAATTCTGAATTCAGTTAAATGTCAGGACCCTACACTAAGACATTGGTCACCCAGTGACTAATGTCTTCATAGCAATTGTGCAAAATACCCTGTATTAACTTTCAAGAAGGCTGAGGTTACAAAGACAAAATGCTCACGGGAATGATGCAAGTGTTGTTTATATTCAGGGAATGGGGGAGGCTAAGCAAATAAAATTCAGAAGATGGAAAAATGTTTCTGGAGCACACAGAAGAATAGAAAGCTGGCCTGTCCTCACCCTTGTCTTTCTCAAATATCAACCAGGTCTATGATAAGAACTGGAAAGCAAACAGTTCAAAATTGGTTTTTCTTGGCAAGTCATTGGTATAAACACTGTTAAATGAATTTATTGTGAATCATTGCAACATGCTGGAACCTGCATGTGCAATAGCAAAAGTGCTGTGTGGTCCAGCAATTTTGGTTAATGTTTTCATCAGAAAAGGGCAGGCACCTTGCAATTTGATCTCGTAGGGTACTGCTTGTATTTGTAAGTTTGAACATCAGTAAACAATCAGCTTTGAATCATGTAGAATTTCCTCTAAATATTGTGGTTACAGCTGATCTTTACCCACAAATCCTTCCACTCATTTTTATACAAAGAGGAATTTCAGAGGATCCATTCTCAAAGGTCTTGATAGTCAGTACGGTCAGAGAGAGGTAAGAATGACCCTTACCCCCTTCATTATTCCCTATAAATAAGGCACTAAGGAGCCTTGGTAGTGCAGTGGTCAAGAGCTATGGGTGTTAACCAAGAGATTGGCAGTTCGAATCCACCAGCCACTCCTTGGAAACTTTATGGGTCAGTTCCACTCTGTCTTACAGGGTGGCTATGAGTCGGAATCAACTCAAAAGCAATGTTTTTTTATTTGTTTGTTTTTTGTTTTTGTAAGGCACTAAAAGACTGCTGTCCCTTTTACCCCTGGCCTTCTTTCCCCATTGATGGATTTCCTGGACACAGAAGATTTGTCTTCACTTCAAATTTTTGTAGGCAATTTTATGCTGCATTTCTTTCCAATTCTTTTAGGCCTTTTAAGTTAATTTAATTTTAGTAAGTGCTGGTGGTAATAACACTCTTGTAAATTTAAGTTTTCCACAAGTTTTTTACTAACAAACAACTTCCCCCTCTGAAAGACTAGAAGTAAAAATGTTAAGAGAGATCTTGAAATGATCTCTAGATCTAATCTTGAAAAGGAGTTTCTTTTAAAAAACTTTGCAATGATCTGGAGTTTTATTTTCAGTTATTCAGTAAGTAATTTACACACATCCCTTTGTTCTAGGCATTATAACAGATTTTGTAGGAATCTTGAGAAAATTACTGGGCAATTTCCCATCTCAAAAAAAAAAAAATTTTTTTTTTTTTTTTTTTTTTTATTCTTTCATAGCTTATTTTCTCTGCCTGAATGCTCTTTCCTCCTTCCTGCCTCTTTTCGGATTCCTAGTCAGTTTTGGTAACCCAATATTTATCCCATTTTGGAAACCTTACACCATTTCAACAGGCAGAATTATGGGTTACTCCATCAGCTGTTATAGTAGACATTTGTGCTTTTCATTTATTCAGAGGATATTCATTAAAATTATATATTGCTTGGCTGCCATAAGCCAGGCACTGGTCTAAATCTGGGGTGATAGCAGTGACAAGGACAGAGAATTCTTTAATATGATGGAGGTTACATTCAAGTGAGGTCAGCAAACAATAAACACGTCTACAACATGACGCCTTTGTAAGCTGTAAGAGCTAGGAAAAGAAGTAAAGCAGGGCAAGATTATATACTGAGATTTCTGACAGACAAGGAGGCCTCTTTTATGATGTTATGTTTAAGCAGAAACTTATGTGACCCTGCAGGAAAGACTATTCCAGGTAGAGGGGAAATCAAAAGGAAGGTTCTAAATTGAATTGTGCTTGAGCTGCTCAAGGAACAACTAGAGGTCACCTGGGCTGGAGCTTAATGAGTGAAGGAAGAATGGGAAGAAATGGCTTGGGGAATGAGTCAGCAGTCAAATCACGTAGCATCATGTAGAGCATGGTGAGTACTCCAGATTTTCTTCTAAGCCATTAGAGGGTGTTGAACAGGAGAGTGACATGATCTAACTTATGTCTGCAAAACATCAATATGGCCACTCGGTAGCTTCACAATAGGTATTGTATTACATCCTACATTTTTGTTTAGACTCTTGCATTATTTTGTGTACAGGCCTTCTCCCCATTTAGGATATAAAACATGGGGCCTATATGGGGTAAAAACCTGAAAACCTCAGCACGAAACCTCTAAAAGACAGAGAAGAGTTAGAAGAGCTAGACTGCTTTTCTGAAGTCAGGCAAAAACAAGATTAAACTTCAGATCTGTCAACATCAGTGGCCTCATGGAATTCACAAACTCTTAGTTAAAAACCTGGAAGACCAGTGCTGATTGAATCTTACGAGGGCTTCAATCCAAATTCTACTGAGCTTAATCTTCATGTGGAATAAACTAACCATTCACCACCTTTACAGTGAAGGGGAGGGTAAATCTCTTAAGCAGAAAATACCCTTATCTGGACCCTCTACAATTTTTAAATATGCAATAAATGAAATTCAAACAGAATTTACTAATCACTCTGAAAGCAGGCCACATAACCTATAGCTGAGGGAAAAAAAAAAAAGCAGATAACAAGTCCACTAAGTACCCAGATTGAAGTTAGCTGGCAAGGATTTTAAAATAGCTACACTTACATGTTTGAGAAAACGGGAGTAAAATAAGTGAAAAGATTGAAAATTTCAACCACGAACAGAATAAACACAAAGCAAATCACAAGAAGGCAACTCATTGTAAGACTACTGAAGAATGAAGACAGAGCAAAAATTATTCAAATAAGCAACAGAAAAAAAAAATGTCTCCAGCTTCAGCTCTGCCAATTGCTGTCAAGTTGATGATTCCAACTCATAGAAATCCAGATCTAAAGTGTTTTGTGGTTTATTTACTAATCTTTTAAGGAATACATAATTGTTATCTTATTCCATCTTCTTTAAAGAATAAAAATGGAAACACACTCTTAATTATTTTGTCAAGACCGTATAATCTTTGTGGCAAAAATGAATAAGAGAAGCCCCCTTAAATATATACGTGTGTGTGTGTGTATATATATATATATATATAAGCACACACACGGCCCTTTTTAACATACACAAAAGAACAAAATATAAAACATGCAAATCAAATTCAGCAGAATATAAAAAAATATTTCATGCCAGAGATATCCAAGGAATGAGGGATGGTTGAACACAATAAAATATATTAATGGAATAAAACCTAATAACAGATAAGAGTAAAAAACATACCATTATTTCAATTGATGCAAAATAAAATTTGTGTGAAAATCAATATTTATTCATTTAGTTAAAAAAATTAATTTTAAATGTAGTTTAAATTATGTTTTGTATATGTTAAAAACTGACATAAGAGTGTTACAATAATTAATGCATTCAAATTATATGAATAGCATTAGGTGGCTGTACTCATGCTTTCTTTGAAGATAAAGAAATTGAGACACAGAGAGCTTGTGTAACTTATCCTAGGTCACCCACCTAATCAATGTCAAAGCCAAAATTCAAACTAAGTTTGGCTCAAGAGTCAATTTTTATAATAACTCTACAATGATGCTTTTCATGCTTAAAGATTTCATGAACTAGGCATGGAAGAGAACATTCTTAATTTGATGAAAAGTTTCAATTATCACATACAGCACACACCAAGATTATGGCATTATATAGGATTTCTATTAGAATCAGAGCTGTCATAGCTTCTTTCCATCACCATGCTGAGCTTCTAGCCATTTTGATGACACAAGAAAAATAATTAAGCAAATAATTGGGAACTGACCTTATTACAAAATGATAGCAGTATTTATTTAGAGAGTTCAAGAAAATCTTCAGGTGATATCAGCAAAAATGGCAGAGTTAGAAGTCCAAAAAACACTCCACCATAAAAACAAAGGAAAAAAACTGACAAAAAATGTCAGAATCACCTTCTATAGAATTCTAGAAATTAACCAAGAGATTGCAGCAACTGAAGGATTGCTTATTAAGGAAAAATACCTGATTCTTGGTGAGAACAGCAAGCTTTGTGGCCTTTTAAATTATCCTAGTCCCAACCTCCACTCCTCAACTCACCTTTAGCCTTGAAAATTATAGCCTACATTCCCAGTACTGGTGCCAGAAAAGCCAAACAAACTTCATCTGCAAAGAATTGCTATTATTTGTTCTGGTCTTCTAGTAGCCCCTGAAATGTAGGCTCAAAGATTTGCCTTTATCTGTCCTAGCTTAGAAATTTCCCACTGCCAAAGCTGCTATTGGTGGGACACTGATTTAAAACATGTACAGGCAGATGTTTCATCACTAGATCCTAAGGCAATGGAGTAATAAATAGACTGACCCAAAGGTAAGGAGGAAAGCTAGTAAATTAGATACTTTGGGGAATGAGGGCTTTGTAAATCCTGCCATATTCCTAGGAATCCAGAAATGCATTCAGAGGGCTTTGTGCCTGCTCAGCAAACACCTAAGAAAGTCATAAGCATTCATCTCTGGCTGATCTTGAAACTCGACACAAGCACAAAGTCAAGACTAAGACAGAATTATAAACTGCCTGGACAAATGTCGAACAAAGGTGTACCCAACGCACACATGCACACACGTGCCCTCAACTAAGTCAGGTAGATTTTTGTTTGTTTCTCTGTCCCAAAGCATTTAACAAAATGACTGCCCAATTATTAATTTGAAAATATCAATAAAGAGACAGAAACTATAAAAATGAACCAAATAGAAATTCAAAAGTTAAAAAGAAAAATATGTGAAATTTAAAAATTTTACTACTGAGGCTCAGAAACTGATGTAAAGAGGTGGAAGAAAAAATTTGAAGGTAGAACATTTAAAATCATCAAGTTTCAAAAGAAAGAAAAAAAAAAAGCACAAAGTAGAGTTAGCAGATTCGGAAGCGGAGCCAAGACGGCGGAATAGACAGACACTTCCAGCAAGCCCTCTTTCAAAAAAGACCCAAAAAGAGCAGGAGAACAGTGGAATGCAGACCCCAAATTCTCATAAAAAGACCAGACTTAATGGTCTGACTGAGGCTAGAGGAATCCCGGCAGTCATGGTCCCCAAACCTTCCTTTGGCCCAGGACAGGAACCATTCCTGAGGACAACTCATCAGACATGGAAGGGACTTAACAATGGGTTGGAGAGAGATGCTGATGAAGCGTGAGCTACTTGTATCAGGTGGACACTTAAGACTGTGATGGCATCTCCTGTCTGGAGGGGAGATAGGAGGGTAGAGAGGGTTAGAAACTGGCAAGACCGTCATGAAAGGAGAGACTGGAAGGAGGGAGTGGGCTGACTCAGGGGGAGAGTAAGTGGGAGTATGGAGTAAGGTGTATATAAGCTTATATGTGAGAGACTGACTTGATTTGTAAACTTTCACTTAAAGCACAATAAAAATTATTAAAAAAAAAAAAGACCAAAAAACCAAGTGAAACAAGTATATTTAAGACAAGCTAGGAGCCCTGAACATCAAAGGCAAGGTCAGAAAATGAAATGAGGAGCAGGGGGAGGAAGAGACTGTTCAGAAGTGGAGAGGAGTTACCGGACCTGAATCACTGGGAGCCCTCAGACACCATTCCCGGGAGCAGCTGCAGCAGAATGTTACTAGCTTTCAGCAACACTTTCCTCAGGGAGAAGCAGCCAGCCACGCAGTCTACTCATACCTCCGGAACCAGAGAAGAACAGTGCTCTCAGCAAAACGTAAGTACTTGCGTATATTTTACCTAGTCCCTCTGTCCTCCCCCCACTCAGTTCCAAGCCAGCTTCAGTGGGTGAATTCCCTGGGCCTGAGACAGGCCCTGTTGAGTACCTACAGCCATCCTCCTGGCCTTGGAGAAGGAATAAATTTGCAGTTGGGGGAAAAGATAATTTACCAGCTCCACTAACCGGGGGAGCTCAGGACAGAAGCAGCTCCTGCCCAGGCAAAAACGGTCCATGGACATTGAATACATTTCACCCCTGCATGGACCTGTGTGGGCCTATTTCAGGAGAATAGGCCATTTTTGGCAGACTCCAACTGTTTCAGCTGTGTGGTGGAGAGGTGGGTATTTGATGCTTGACATTGCTTTGCCTATTAAACAAGGTTGTCGCCTGCACACATCAGGGGCCTAAGGACTGGAAGTTCCACTCAGGTCACCTGACCGCCTGAAACAGGGACCCAAGGATAACTGGCATCTCCCAGGCCTTACAACCAAACATTAGGTGCCATGGCCCATCTGCAGAACTCACCCACCTGTACACTGCAGGGAACAAGGGCATGCTTTCCTCAGAGACACTTGGGGGACGATACTCAGGCCCCTTCCTTGTTCAGAGCATGACCCCTGCTGCAACCAAATACCAGTACCTATACCACTCACCCCTTCCTCTCTAAGACTGTAGGACAGAGTCTGTACATCACACTTGATGATCAGCAACCTGGACACTTGAGCTGAATTCATATAAGCAAAGTGAATGGACTCCTAGATTGAAATACCTGATAACAGCTCTACCCATCTGGGGACGGGACATCAGAGCTCTAAAGGTGAAAATAATCAAGCTAGCTCACTCAAGCAACCCATCTGGGCATATCAAAACAAAACAAAGCAAGAAGCTATGACACAGTAAGCAAACATAAAATAAACTAATACAATAACTTATAGATGGCTCAGAGACAACAGTCAGTATCAAGTCACATAAAGAAACAGACCATGATTGCCTCAACAAGCTCTCAAAATAAAGAATCAAGGGATTTTCTAGATGAAAGTGCCTTCCTGGAATTCCCAGAGGCAGGGTTCAAAAGATTAACATATAAAACCCTTCAAATTATCTGGAAGCAAATCAGGCAATACACAGAACAAACCAAGGAACACACAGATAAAGCAGTTGAAAAAATTAAAAAGATTATTCAGGAACATAATGAAAAATTTAATAAGCTGGAAAAATCCACAGACAGACAGCAATCAGAAATTCAGAAGATTAACAATAAAATTACAGAAGAAGACAACTGAATAGCAAGTCACAGAAGCAGAAATGAGAAAGTGGAGGGCAGAATTTCTAAACTTGAAGATAAAACACTTGCCACCAATATATTTGAAGAAAAATCAGATAAAAGAATTTAAAAAAACAGAGAAATCTTAAGAATCATACAGGACTCTATCCAGAGAAACAACCTACAAGTGAATGGAGTGCCAGAACTGCGAGGGATAACAGAAAATACAGAGAGAATTGTTAAAGATTTGTTGGCAGACAACTTCCCTGATATCATGAAATATGAGAAGGTATTTATCCAAGGTGCTCATTGAACTCCACAAAAAGTAGATTTTAAAGGGAAGTCACAAAGAAATATTATAATCAAACTTGCCAAAACCAAAGATAAAGAGAGAATTTAAAAAAAAAAAAAATTTTTTTTTTTTTTAGGGATAAATGAAAAGTCACTTACAAAGGAGAGTCAAGTAGAATAAGCTCAGAGTACTCAGCAGAAACCAGGCAGGCAAGAAGGCAATGGGATGACTTACATAAAAAAATTAAGGAAAAAAATTGCCATCCAAGAATCATATATCCAGTAAAACTGTCTCTCAAATATGAAGGTGAAATTAGAGCATTTCCAGATAAACAGAAGTTTAGGGAGTTCATAAAAACCAAACCAAAACTACAAGAAATGATAAAGGGAGTTCTTTGGTTAGAAAATCAATAATATCAGGTATCAGCCTAAGACCAGACCACTGGACAGAGCAATCAGAAGTTAACCCAGACAGGGAAAAAAAGAAAAAAGCTCAAAACAGTGTAACAGTGATGTTGTTATGTAAAAGAAGACAACATTAAAACAATAAAGAAGGACTAAGAAATGTAGTCATAGATCGTCAATATGGAAAGGAAGACAAGGCAATACAAGGAAATAACACTTAGGCTTAAATTTAGAAAAATAGGGGTAAATAATAAGGTAACCAAAAAGGAGACAAACTATCCTACACATCAAAATAAAATACAAGAAAAAAATAGAGACTCAGCAGAAACAAAATCAACAACAACAAAAATGAGGAAAGGACAATATATAAAGACAATCTGCTCAACACATAAAATTAAGTGGGAAAAAGAAACTGTCAACAACACACAAAAAAAGACATCAAAATGATAGCACTAAATTCATACCTATCCAGAATTATGTTGAATGTAAATGGACTAAATGCTCCAATAAAGAGACAAAGAGTAGCAGAATGGATTAAAAAATATGATCTATCTATATGCTGCCCACAAGAGACATACCTTAGACTTAGAGACACAAACTAAAACTCAAAGGATGTAAAAAAATATATCAAGCAAACAACAATCAAAAAAGAGAAGGAGTGACAATATTAATTTCTGACAAAAGAGACTTTAAAATTAAATGCATCAGAAAGGATAAGGAAGAACACTATATGATGATTAAAGGGATAATATGCCAAGAAGATATTTATGCACCCAATGACAGACCTGAAAGACACATAAAACAAACTCTATCAGCATTGAAAAGTGAGATAGACAGCTCCACAGTAATAGTAGAAGACTTCAACATACCACTTTCCATGAAGGACAGGACATCCAGAAAGAAGCTCAGTAAAGACATGGAAGATCTAAATGCCACAAACAAACAACTTGACCTCATAGATATATACAGAACACTCCACCCAACAGCAGCCAATTATACGTTCTTTTCTAATGCACGTGGTACATTCTCTAGAATAGACCACATATTAGGTCATAAAGCAAACCTTAGCAGAATACAAAACATCAAGATTGTACAAAGCATCTTCTCTGACTATAAGGCCATAAAAGTAGAAATCAGTAACAGAAAAAGCAGGGAAAAGAAATCAAATACTTGGAAACTGAACATTACCCTGCCCAAAAAAGACTGGATTATAGAAGACATTAAGGATGGAATAAAGAAATTCATAGAATCCAATGAGAATGGAAACACTTCCTATCAGAACCTTTGGGACAGAGAGAAAGCGGTGCTCAGAGGTCACTTTATATCAATAAATGCACACATCCAAAACGAAGAAAAGGCCAAAATCAAAGAATTATCCTTACAACTTGAACAAATACAAAGAGAGCAACAAGAGAAACCCTCAGGCACCAGAAGAAAACAAATAATACAAATTAGAGCAGAACTAAATGAAATAGAAAACAGAAAAACAATTCAAAGAATTAACAAGACCAAAAGCTGGTTCTTTGAAAAAATCAACAAAATTGACAAACCATTTGCCACACTGACAAAAGAAAAACAGGAGAGGAAGCAAATAATCCTAATAAGAAATGAGATGGGCCATATCACTACAGACCCAACTGAAATTAAAAGAATCATATCAGATTACTATGAAAAATTGTGCTCTAATAAATTTGAATACCTGAAAGAAATGGATGAATTTCAAGAAACACACTGACTACCTAAAGTAACACAAACAGAGATAGAACAACTGAATAGATCCTTACCAAATGAAGAGACTGAAAAGGTAATCAAAAAACTCCCAACAAAAAAAAGCCCTGGTACAGACAGCTCCAATGCAGAGTTCTACCAAACTTTCAGAGAAGAGTTAACACCACTACTACTAAAGGTATTTCTGAGCATAGAAAAGGGGTGGAATACTCCCAAACTCATTCTATGAAGCCAGCATATCCCTGATACCAAAACCAGGTAAAGAAACCATAAGAAAAGAAAATTATAGACCTATATCCCTCATGAACCTAGATGCAAAAATCCTAAATAGAATTCTAGCCAACAGAATTCAACAACATATCAAAAAAAAATTCACCATGACCAAGTAAAATTCATACCAGATATTCAAGGATGGTTCAACATTAGAAAACCAATTAATGTTTTTTTTTTTTTTATCATATAAATAAAAGACAAGAATCTCATGATTTTATCAATTGGTGTAGAAAAGGCCTTTGACAAAGTTCAATACCCATTCATGATAAAAACTCTCAGCAAAATAGGAGTAGAAGGAAAATTCCTTATCTTAATAAAGGACACTTATGCAAAACCAATAGCCAACATCATCCTAAATGCAGAGAACCTGAAAGCATTCCCACTGAGATTGGGAACCAGACAAGGATGACCTTTATCACCACTCTTATTCGACACTGTGCTGGAGGTCCTAGCCAGAGCAATTAGGCTAGATAAAGAAAGAAAGGGCATCCAGATTGGCAAGGAAGAAGTCAGAGTGTCTCTATTTGCAGATGACATGATCTTATATACAGAAAACCCTAAGGAATCCTCAAGAAAACTACTGAAACTAATAGAACAGTTCAGCAGAGGATCGGGATACAAGATAAACATACAAAAATCACTTGGATTCCTCTACACCAACAAAAAGAACATCAAAGAGGAAATCACCAAATCAATACCACTTACAGTAGCCCCCAAGAAGATAAAATATTTAGGAATAAATATTACCAGAGATGTAAAAGACTTATACAAGGAACTACAGTACACTTCTGCAAGAAACCAAAAGAGACCTACATAAGTGGAAAAATATACCTTGCTCATGGATAGGAAGACTTAACATTACAAAAATGTCGATTCTACCAAAAGCGATCTATAGATCTAATGCAATCCCGATCCAAATTCCAATGGCATTTTTTAATGAGATGGAGAAACAAATCACCAACTTCATATAGAAGGGAAAGAGGACCCAGATAAGTAAAGCATTACTGAAAAAGAAGAACAAAGTGGGAGGCCTCACTCTACCTGATTTTAGAATGTATTATACCGCCACAGCAGTCAAAACAGCCTGGTACTGGTACAACAACAGATACATAGACCAATGGAACAGGACTGAGAGTTCAGATCTAAATCCATCCACATATGTGGAGCTGATATTTGACAAAGACCCAAAGTCAGTTAAATGGGGAAAATACAGTCTTTTTAACAAATGGTGCTGACATAACTGGATATCCACCTACAAAAAAATGAAACAGGACCCATACCACACACCATGCACAAAAACTAAGTCAAAATGGATCAAAGACCTAAATATAAAACCTAAAATGATAAAGGTTATGGAAGAAAAAATGGAAACCACACTAGGAGCCCTAATACATGGCATAAACAATATACAAAACGTTAATAACTATGTACAATCACCAGAAGAGAAACTAGATAACTGGGAGCTCCTAAAATGAAACACCTATGCTCATCCAAAGACTTTACCAAAAGAGTAAAATGATTACCTACCAGCTGGGAAAAAGTTTTTAGCTATGACATTTCTGATCAGGACCTGATCTCTAAAATCTACGTGATATTGTAAAAACTCAACTATAAAAAGACAACCCAATTTAAAAATATGCAAAAGATATGAACAGACACTTCACTAAAGAAGACATTCAGGTGGCTAACAGATACATGAGGAAATCCTAACGATCATTAGGCATTAGAGAAATGCAAATCAAAACTACAATGAGATTCCATCTCACTCCAACAACAAAAAAAAAAAGGTTGGCATTAATCCAAAATACACAAAATAATAAATGTTGGAGAGGCTGTGGAGAGACTGGAACACTTATACACCTCTGGTGGGAATGTAAAATGGGACAGTCACTTTGGAAATCAATTTGGCACTTCCTTATTAAGCTAGAAATAGAACTACTGTATGATCCAGCAATTCCACTCCTTGGAATATATCCTAGAGAAATAAGAGCCTTTACACAAACATATATATTCACATCCATGTTCACTGCAGCACTGTTTACAATAGCAAAAAGATGGAAGCAACCAAGGTGCCTATCAAAGGATGAAAGGATAAATAAATTATGGTATATTCACACAATGGAATACTACGCATCAATAAAGAACAGTGAGGAATCTGTGAAACATTTCATAACATGGAGGAATCTTGAAGGCATTATGCTGAGTGAAATTAGTCAGTTGCAAAAGGACAAATATTGTATATGACCACTATTATAAGAACTCGAAAAATAGTTTAAACAGAGAAGGAAATATTCTTTGAAGGTTAAGAGAGGGGCGAGGGATGGAAGGTGGGAGACAGTATTCACTAATTAGATAGTAGATAAGAACTAATTTAGGTGAAGTGAAAGACAACACACAATACAGGCGAGGTCAGCACAACTGGACTAATCCAAAAGCAAAGACGTTTCCTTAATAAACTGAATGCTTCAAAGTCCACTGTAGCAGGGGCAGGGGTTTGGGGACCATGGTTTCAGGGGACATCTAAGTCAATTGGTATAATAAAATCTATTAAAAAAACATTCTGCATCCCACTTTGGAGAGTGGCATCTGGGGTCTTAAACGCTAGCATGTGGCCATCTAAGATGCATCAATTGGTCTCAACCCACCTGTAGCAAAGGAGAATGAAGAACACCAAAGACACAAGGTAATTATGAGCCCAAGAGACAGAAAGGGCCACATAAACTAGAGACTACATCAGCCTGAGACCAGAAGAACTAGATGGTGCCTGGCTACAACCAATGACTTCCCTGACAGGGAACACAACAGGGAATCCCTGAGGGAGCTGGAGAGCAGTGGGATGCCGACCCCAAATTCTCGTGAAAAGACCAGACTTAATGATCTGACTGAGACTAGAAAGACTCTGGTGGTCTTGGCCCCTCAGACCTTCTGTTGGCCCAGGACAGGAACCGTTCCCAAAGCCAACTCTTCAGACAGAGATTTGACTGGACGACAGGATGGAGAGGGATGCTGTTGAGGAGTGAGCTTCTTGGATCAGTTGGACACTTGAGACTATGTTGTCATCTCCTATCTGGAGGGGAGATGAAAGCGTAAAGGGGGTTAGAAGCTGGTGGAATGTACACAAAAAGAGAGAGTGGAGGGAGGGTGCAGGCTTTTTTATTAGGGAGAGAGCAATTGGGAGTATTCGATGGCACTAGTTTTTTTTTTTTTTTTTTTTAGCAAGGTGTATGTAAGTTTTGTGTGAGAGACTGATTTGATTTGTAAACTTTCACTTAAAGCACAATACAAATTTAAAAAAAAAAGATGTAAATCATACCTTAAAATAGTAGGGATCATGGTTAAAATACCACAAGCCATAATTAATGAAGAACATTTTGTCATAATTCATGGTCCAACAAGCACTTCACTTATGTTATGCATCTCAGTGTATCTAATCTTTCCAGCCACCTACATGAGAAGAGATTTCATCAATCCCGTTTTGCAGATGGTAGAAATTGAGGAGACAGGACAACTTACCAATGTCATAGATACTCAAATATCATCCATCATCACAGGATTTAGAAACGGACAAGGCATAATATGATGGGAAGAGTGCAGGCCTTTTCCAGTATCACCACAATATTGAAATTCCATTTATTTGGTGGTCATATCATATGACTGTGCCCCGAGGATGAGATGCCTTCTTTTCACTACAACCTGACCTAGAGTTTTCCTAACTTTGGTGATATAGCATTGTTTTGGCCTTGGGACTCAAGCTATACCCATGCCTGAACTAGCTGATTGGATAACTTGGCTTGGATGGCTCTCAAGGTCAACTCATTAAGGCTCCCTTCATTGGCTGTCAGTCCTCCATCTCTTGTGTTTGAGCATGACCATAAGGAGAAATCCAGGATGTCACAAAGTTTCTGTTTCCTTTCTACTATATCCTTCTTCTGCCCTTACAGTATAATCTTCCAACCATCCTGTTTGTTTATAACATTAATTAAGACATCCATTCCTAAGTCACATAACCTCAAGACTTATGTAAATTTCACCAATTCTAAATTGGTAGCTGAAAAGGAGTGATTATTCAATTAATTAATTGATTCATCTGAAGTTTATTAAAAACCTATTCTTTTACTTCAGGTACTTGGTCAAATTCTGAGATCACAAAGTTTATTAACTTCTATCCAATGTCTTTGAGAAATTTTATTCTCAAACTATATGGAGATTGCACTATTTTTGAATTCTGGAATTTTTCTGGAAGTTGTTAGTGTTTCTGCTTTTCTGACAACTCTAATTTCTCAGCCTACTAGTTGACTATGTAAAGCTCATCTCTGAGTATTAGATAGATCCTGGAAAACACTGAACAACTGATATGTAGCATGGGAAACCAGAAAGTAGATAAGACACACGGCATTCCCCCGAGTAGGGCCACCTAATGTGCCATCCCAGAAGAGCAATTTCTTGAAAGTGCTGTTGAAAATATGTGGTGGAGGCACCACATTAAAGTACGTACTCATAAGTTAAAACTTTCCAATCTTTGTTTTTGTCCTTAAAAAATAAAAGAAGTTTGAAGTAAGACCTCACATAATACTAGTCATTTCTCACTGTGATGCACTGAGCAGAATCGTTTGAAACTAATCATGTTGGCCTACTTTTAGATGTCTGGATAATAAGACAGCTGGAAAGAGGGGCTGTATTGGCAGCGTGGGGTAAGAAGGCCTTATTTAGAGAGTTTGCAGTAAAGCTCAGCTTCTCCAGAGCCAGGGCTTCATCTCTTGTGATGGGTGAAATACGATTTCCCATGAGTCTCAAAGTTCCCGAGTGTGGGGCAGTTGACTTTTCCAGAAAAATCCTGTAACTAGCTGACACCCCGAATATAGAATTCCTAGGACCAAGTAGCTCCTTTTTACCCTCCAAAAGGGGGGAGGGTAAAACTGTTTATTCAATCTTACTCTGTAGAAAGACAGACTATGGGGAGGGGTGAACTAGGTGCCATTTTATTCAGGAATTACTACCGGTCACCTCAGAATGATCTGTTTTTTCCTGCAGGAAGCTACTATATTTCCGGTTCTTCTACTACACTAATATGAATCCCACTGTATTGTAATTACAAGCTTGCTAATTGGCATCTGTCTTAGGCTGGGTTCTCTAAAGAGGCAAAACCAGTAAAGCATATAAATATATAGAGAGATTTATATCAAAGAAACAGCTCATGTGATTGTAGAGGCTGGAACGTCCAAAGTCCACAGATTAAGATAGAGGCTTCTCCTGATTCATGTAGCCACAGAGGCTGGCAAAGCCAAGATCGGCAGGTTGGAAAGCAAAGCTCTTGCTCACAGGCTGTGACTATCAGCGAATCCCAAGATTGGCAGGCAAGACTGTTAGGCTCCTCCTGATTCATGTAGCTGCAGGGGCTGGGGAACCCAAGATCAGCAGGTCAGAGAAAAGGGCTTTTGCTCGAAAGCTGTGAAGACCAACAAATCCCAAGATTGGCAGATAAGTTGATAGCTCAAGTCCCAAGAACCAGAGATCAGATGAACAAGAGGCTTCCACAAGATCCAGAGTGAGCAAAAGGCCAGAATATCTGTTTATATTTGGATGCAGGCTGCACCCCCAAAGAAACTCCCTTTCAACTGATTGGCTATTCACAGCAGATCCCATCATAGGAATGATCACATATAAACACAGAGAATCATGGTCCAGCCAAGTTGAACACACACTCTTCACCATCACAGTCCATCCTTTGTCAACATGTCAACATGTACACATCTACTGAAACCATATATAATCTCTGAATAAAGACAGTTATAAAGTCAAATTTATGACTAACATGATAACCAAAAACACACTAGCCCCATTTACATCTGATATTTTATGAGTGAAGAAAACAAAAATATTTAATGCACACATACAAAGCAAAAATACTCATAACAATTATAGTCCTTGTTTGCTGTAGTTTTCCATTGACTTTAATCACAAGGCATGGTAGTAGTAAGAGATGCCTTAAGGGATCTCTTGCATTCCAGACATACTCTTCTTTACCTCCATTATGTAATATCAATCCAATTTCCTCTTGGTAATCAGGATCAATCACATCAGCCAGTAACTCCCTTCTTTGCCTATTGATCCAGAGGCATAAGGAGCCCAAAGTGGCCAGGTGGTATCCTTAGCTTACAGTTCAATGGAATCAGTAATGTGTCTCCAAGTGGGAGCATTCCTGCCTTTGGAACTAAGACCTCTAGACATGCAGAGCATAAGGTTGTGGGGACAAGAAACAAAAATCTTCTGAGTAGGTCACTAGGGATGGTAATGAGTGGTGCCATTTCCATTTCCACCTCTTGATTCCTGGACCCACGAATCCTGGCTATGGGAGAAACAGCAGCTTATATTGGACACTGGTTTAGAGCATACACAGCCTCCTGGAGAACATCGCCCAAACCCTGCAAGGTATTCCATCTAGCTGACACTCTAATTATGCCTTTAGAAGGCCATTGCATCATTCTATCAAGCCAGCTGCTTCAGGATGATGGGGAATTTGGCAAGATCAGTGAATTCCATGAGCATGGGCCCACGGCCACACTGCATTTGCTGTTAAGTGAGTCCCTTGATCCAAAGCAATGCTGTGTGGGATACCATGGTGGTGAATAAAGCATTCTGTAAGTCCAGGGACGGTAGTTTTGGCAGAAGCATTGTGTGCAATGAAGACAAATCCATACCCAGAGTAAGTGTCTACTCCAGCAAGGACAAAACGCTGCCTTTTCCATGATGGAAGCAGTTCAATGTAATCAACTTGCCATCAGGTTGCTGGCTGATCACCTCAAGGGATGGTGGCATATCAGGGACTCAGTATTGGTCTCTGCTGCTGGCAGAGTAAACACTCAGTAGTGGCTGTAGCCAAGTCAGCCTTGGTGGGTGGAAGTCCATGTTGCCGGGCCCATGCATAACCTCCATCCCTGCCACCATGGCCACTTTGTTCATGAGCCCATCGAGCAATGACGGTAGTAGATGGGGAAAGAGGATTACTGGTTTCCACAGAATGCGTCGTCCTACCCACCTGATTGTGAAAATCATCGTCTGCTGAGGTCACCCTTTGGTTCACCACTTTGGCCCGTTGAGTGATGTCTATCCACATCTATCGCTGACCATCCAACCAAACCACTGGCCACAGCCCATACCAGTATACAGTCTCACATCCGGCCATTCTCCTTCCAAGCAAAGTGAACAGCCAGGAGCAATGCTTGAATTCTGCCCATTGAGAAGATTTTCCTTCACCATTGTCCTTCAGGGAGGTCCCAGAAAGGGGCTGTAGTGCTGCCACTGTCCACTCTGCAGTGGAGCCTGCATATTGTGCAGCAAAAACCCAGAACCATCTGTAAACCAGACGTGAGTTTTCTCTTCTTCAGTCAACTGATCATAAGGAACTCCCCATAAGACCATAGGTGCAGACTGGGAGATGGAAGATAATGTGACAGGAGTGGAGACCATGGGCATTTGGGCCACTTGTGCCTTCAGGTCCAGCTCAGGCCCCATCTCATGTGTACCACTTCCACTTAATGATGGAGCGTTGCTGAGCGCATCCAACTATATGACTGGATCAAACAACACCCAGTTCATGATGGGTACCTCAGGCTGCGTGGTGACTTGGTGTCCCATGGTTAAGCATTCAGTCTCTACTCAGGCCCAGTAACAAGCCAAAAGCTGTTTCTCAAAAGTAGAATAGTTATCTGCAGGGAATGGCAGGGCTTTGCTCCAAAATCCTAAGGGTCTGCACTGTGATTCACCAATGGGGGCCTGCCGAAAACTCCAAACAGCATCTCTATCTGCCACTTACTCTTCAAGCACCATTAAATCAGCTGGGTCACATGGCCCAAGTGGCAGAGTGGCTTGCCCAGCAGCTTGAACCTGTTGCAGAGTCTTCCCTTGTTCTGGGCCCCACTCAAAACTAGCAGCTTTTCCAGTCACTTGATAAATATGCCAGATTAGCACACCCATTTGAGGAATATGTTGCCTACAAAATCCAAAGAGGGCCACTAGGCATTGTGCCTCCATTTTAGTTGTGGGAGCAGCCAGGTGCAATAATTTATCTTTCACTTTAGAAGGAATATCTTGACATGCCCCACACTACTGGACCCCTGGAAATTTCACTGAGGGAGAAGGGTGCCTGAATCTCTGTGAGATTAATTTCCCACCCTCCAGCACACAAATGTTTTACCAATAAGTCCAGAGTTATTGACACTTCGTCCTTACTAGGTCCAATCATCATAAAGTCATCAAAGTAATGGGCCAGTGTGATGTCTTGTGGACGGAAAAGGCAACCAGCGTCCCTTCGGACTAAATTATGTCATAGGGCTGGAGAGCTGATGTAGCCCTGAGGTAGGGCTACACTTGCCTAGAGTGAAGATGTATTGCTGGCCTTGCCAGCTGAAGGCAGACTGCTTCTGATGGTCCTTCAAAACAGGTATGGAGAAAAAGGCAGCCAAATTGATAGCTGCATACCAGGTACAAGGAGATGTAGTAATTAACTCAAGCAATGAAACTACATCTGGAAGAGCAGCTGCAATTTGAGTCACCACCTGGTTAAGTTTTCAGTAATCCACTGTCGTTCTCCCAGATCCATCTGTTTTTTGCACAGGCCAAATAGGTGACTTGAATGGGAATATGGTGGCAGTCACCACCCTTGCATCCTTCAAGTCCTTGATGGTGGCAATAATCTCTGCAATTCCTCCAGGAATGTCGTATTGCTTTTGGTTTACTATTTTCCTAGGTAGGGGCAGTTCTAATGGCCTCTGCCTGGCTTTCCCTACCATAATAGCTCTTACTCTATTTGTCAGGGATCCAATGTGAAGGTTCTGCCAGTTGCTGAGTGTATCTATTCCAATTATGCATTCTGGAACTAGGGAAATCACTACAGGGTTGGTTTGGGAACACAATGGACCTACTATGAAACAGGCATGAGGCAAATCTCCATGAATAACCAGACCTCCATATTCCGCCACTCTGACTGGTGGGCCACAGTACCGTTTGGGGTCTCCTGGAATTAATGTCATTTCAGAGCCAGTATCCAGTAATCCCCCAAAAGTCTGATTATTTCCCTTTCCTCAATGACCAGTCACTCATGTAAAAGGCCGTAGATCCCTTTGTGGAAGGGGGCAGAGAGATTAACAGTAAAAATTTTCGACAGTGTGTAGGAGTCCTCCCTCAAGGGGACCCAGCCTCCCCTTCATTCAAGGGATTGTGGGTCTTTAAACTTGCTCAAATCTGGGAACTGGGTGAAGGACCATGACACTCTGTTCTGGTGATTTGAGTTAGACTGAATTCATCTGTTTTTATGGATCGAGTAAATATTTAGTAGATTTCCTATCTATTTCACTCCTGGGGACACCATGACTAAGTAGCCAATGCCAGAAGTCCATATGAGTCAGTGTCTTCTGATTACTGCTTTGACTTCACTGTCCATCACTGCAACCATGACCACCTTGTCTTTGTCAATTGAGTGCAGCCGCTTGTTCCCTACTACAACTGGGTCCAATCAGCCTCTTTGCAGTTAAACAAAAAAAACAAAATAAAAAAAAACCTCATTGCCATAGAGTCGATTTCACTCATAGTGAACCTATAGGATACAGTAGAACTGCCCCATAGGGTTTCCAAGAAGTGCCTGGTGGATTTGGGCTGCCAACATTTTGGTTAACAGTTGTAGCTCTTAACCACTATGCCACCAGGGTTTCCCCATTGTAGTTAGGTGTCTTAATTCAGTTAGGGCAGCTCCCCCTGTCAAATTGGATTTAAATAAAATAGCAATCACAGCAGTCTTCAAAGATGCTGGAGCTCCCTTCACAAATTTGTTCCTCACAGTTGTGGTGAAAGGTGTGCCCTCTGGCACTCCATGTGTGTATCTGTGGGTCTAACCTGATAAATCCACTCTACCATGCCAGTTTCCCTAAGCCTTTGGATACCTTCTTCTATAGTATACCAAGGCAGGTCTGGTACTTCAACTTGATTTAAAGTAGGCCACCTAGTAATCCATGCTTCAGCAACCTAACCAAATAAACTCTTAGATCCTTTCCTAACTTCTCAAACTGAAACACTGAATGAAGAATCTGTGCTTAGTGGACCCATATCAATAAACTCAGACTGATCCATCTTTATGTTCCTTGCACCATTATCCCACACCATTAATAGCTATTCCCACACATATTCCCAGGTTTCTGTTTGTACATACTAGAAAATTCAAGCAGTTCTTTTGGAGCGTAGCATACCTCCTCCTGGGTCATACTTTGTGCTTCACCTTTCGGGGCTTGCTGGGACTTAAGTTTAGTTATAGGTCTAGAAGCCAGAATCAGTAGTGTGAAATTGTTTTGAGAACATTCAGCATTGTCTTGTAAAGCATCTGTCTCAGGCAATGCCCCAGGCAATGTCTCAGGCAAGGGTTCTTTAGAAGCAGCTAGGCTAGGGCTAATCTCATTAGATAGAAATGGAGGGGCTGATGGTTTTTCTGGGCAGGGTGGTGTAGCAGACAAACATAATCTCTTCAGATGGGAGTGTTTCCGCTGGCAGGAGTGATTCAATGGAATTTAGCGGCTCAGTGTCTCCAGCTTCCTGATTATCTGCCCATATGTTCTCACCCCAAGTTTTAGGATGCCATTTCTTCCCAATCAATGCCCTCACTTTAACTTCAGACACCTCTCAGTGTTGGCAATTGAGCTGGCATTGTAATTCAGACACTCTCACAATAAGACTCTTGGTTTGGTTTTCGGCAATATCAGTTCTGTTACTACAAGAAATAAGGCTTTCTTTCAAAGCACAAGTGGAAACTTTGAGGTCATTTGTGTGGTACGTGAGCTTTGACTCTGAAGCCCTGAGTGCATCTCTTTCTTTCACCAACTTGTCTAGTGAAAGTAGGACCAAATAACCAGCTTTCTTACACTTCTCATTCTGACAAAGCTGTAGAAAGATATCACACGTTTACCCAGAGCCTCACCTTTCATCACTACCTGGTATATTGGTGGTGATATTTTGCACATTTGTATCACCACCTCATGCCATTAATTAGCAGTGCTGTCTTTACTGCTGGAAGCAGTGTCATCAACATCTTTAAGAATAGCTAGACTTGAGAACAATTTAGAAAACTCATTCCAACAATTTCGTTTCTCTAGAACTGCTCTTGGTACCAGACATCTTAGGCTGGGTTGTCTAGAAAGCCAAAACCAGTAAGGCATATAAATATATTAGTTGTTGTTGCTGTTAGGTGCCGTCGAGTCGGCTCCGACTCATAGCAACCCTATGCACAACAGAACAAAACACTGCCCAGTCCTGTGCCATCCTTACAATCATTTTTATGCTTGAGCTCATTGTTGTAGCCACTAAATATATTAGAGAGAGATTTATATCAGAGAAACAGTTCAAGTGATTGTAGAGGCTGAAATGCCCCAAGTCCATGGATTAGAATAGAGGCTCCTTCTGATTCACATAGCCGCAGGGGTGGTAAACCCAAGATCAGCAGGTCAGAAACCAGGGCTCTTGCTCACAGGCAATGAATATCAAAAAATTCCAAGATTGGCAGGCTACTCCTGATTCACATAGCTGCAGAGGCTGGGGAGCCCAAGATCAGCAGTTTGGAGAGCAGGGGCTCTGCTCACAGGCTGTGAAGATCAACAAGTTCCAAGACTGGCAGATACACTGATAGCTCAAGTTCCAAGAACCAGAGGTCAGACAAACAGGAGGCCGGCACAGAATCCAGAGCAAGCAAAAAGCCAGAAAGTCTGCTTATATTTTGATGCAGGCCACACCCCCAAGGAAAATCCCTTTCAGCTGATTGGCTACTCATAGCAGATCCCATCATGAGAGTAATCATATATAAACACTGAGAATCATGGCCCGACCAAGTTAACACACAATCTTAACCATCACAGCAGCTTCCCTATTTTGTAAGTTCCATAAGGGCAGGAATATGGTTAAGAAACCATTGACTTTCAAGCACCTAACACAAGAGTTTTCATTTGGAAAATGTTCCATTAAGCTTTAATCAATTACAAAAGCAACACACTGTGTAGCACAACTGCCTCTTGCCACCTGGGCAATCTTGGGCTGATTTAACTTTTTGCTGCATTAACCTCCTTACTTGCAAAATAAGTATAATAAATGTAAACATCTGGTGGTATTGCTGGATGAATAAATTAGTGAAACAAGGAGATTTAAAGAAAACACAGCCAGCATGCATTTCATGCTCATAAAATTGACCTGGAGATAAGAGAATCAGAGCAAGACGGAGCCACATTAGATTAACAACCTGAAGCTTGGACTACCTGGGGACCTGCAGTCCTGTAAATTAATACACTTCCTTATTCTAAGTCAGTTTGAATTGGGTTTTCTAGTCATTGAATGAAGTGAATTGATTTGTTTAGTATAGCCAAACTCGTTACTATTTTCAATCTTAGATTAGAAATGAAACTTCCTGTAACTTTAATTTGCATTTCTCTGATATACTGATGAGAATGGGCCCATTTTCCTGTCAATCACTCATTTTTCTTCTGTCTTTGTTGAACATTTTTATTTTATTCTGTGGCAGTTATTTATGTCTATGCCTATTTTATGGATTCTATGACTTGTGTGTGCATATATTTATGCATGTACACTGGTTTATAACACTTTTCCATTACAAGGGTTAAAAAGCTCGTCTTAAATTTCACTTTGATATGAATTTGTAAAGATACACTATATATTCTTCTAAGTGGTTTAAAGCTTTTTTTTTTTCCAAATATATTAATACATCTGGATCTTATTTTGAAGTATGGTGTCGTTGCTGCTATTTTATTGTTTTCAGTATGGAAAACCAATTGTTCTAACACCACTTAATAAATGGATTTCTCTCTTTCCATGATTTGTAATGTCTTTGCTATTTTATACCAAGGAACCGTTCATTCTTGTGTCTATTTCTGTCCGAATGATTTATTTGCCTAATCTCATACCAGCCTCATATTGTCTTAATTAATATAGCTTACAAAATTAACTAATAAATAAGTCTTTGTATTTGGTAATTCAAATCACCTCACTTGTTCTTTTCTAAATTTTCATTGGCTCTTTTTGAGTCAATGCATTTAAGAGTCAATGGACAAATTTTTGAGTTAATACATAGATGAATTATGGAAAATTAACATCTTTATATTATTGAACCTTCCTATTTGCCAAATATTTATAGGGTCCCTGTGAGTTGGAATCGACTCAATGGCAATGGGTTTTATTTGCCAAATATCTTTTCATTTGTTCTATCATGAATTATGGCTTTTTCCATATAGTTTTATGTGTCCTGAAATAAAATATTACATTGTTTTATAGGTTAAACTTTAAACCGGTGCCATAGGTGTCATACTGAAAGTTCTTTTTTAAAATGCAAATTATGCCCTTGATTTTCATCCATGTTAATAGATCTAATTCTCTTTGAGACACTTTAATTTTTATACCAACATTCCCCAACTTACTTTTCTATAATTTCTGTTCCTTTGACTGTTTTCCAAAGTTTCCCAAACACAAACAATGCTGCAATGACATTCCTGTACATGTCTCTTTGTTCCAATGAACCCACAATTCTTGAGATTAAAATTATATTAATATTAACCAGATGTGGACCACTGGTTTGTAGGGTACATTCATCTTCATATTTATTACACATTTTTAAGTTGTACTCAACAACTTACATTTCCAAAAGCCACGGAGTGAATGTTCTTGGTTTTCTTCATCTGGGCCAACATTTAGTATTGTCAGACGTTTTAATTTTTGGTAAGAGAAAGACAGAAGGAAGAGGAGTAAAAATGGAAGAAAGAAGGCATATCCTTTTGGATCAGAAGAAATGACATAAAAAGGCTTTTACAGACTTTAAGTATTTGCAGGAAATATATATTTACAGATACGTGCAACCATCACCAAAGACAAGTTTACAATGAAAAGAAACCCTGAACTCTTTTACGATCACCCTTTTCCCTCCCCCGGCCCTCATTCTCTCCTCTCCCCTAGCCCTACCAGGAACAATTTGACCCCATGTGTGTCAGAGTAGGAAACCCCGGTGGCGTAGTGGTTAAGTGCTACAGCTGCTAACCAAAAGGTCAGCAGTTTGAATCCAGCAGGCGCTCCTTGGAACCGCTATGGGGCAGTTCTACTCTGCCCTATAGGGTCGCTATGAGTCGGAATCGACTCGACGGCACTGGGTTTGGTTTGGTTTTGGTGTCAGACTAGAACTGTGCTCCACTGGGGTTTCTTTCTTTCTTTTTTTTTTTTTAAATTTTGTCATTGTTCTTGTTGAGAATATACACAGCAAAACCTGTACCAATTCAAAAGTTTCTACATGTGCAATTCAGTGACATTGTTTATATTCTTCGAGTTGTACAACCAGTCTCATCCTCCTTTTCTGAACTGTTCCTCCTCTATTAACATAAACTCATTGCCCACCATTAAGTACAATTTCAATGTAATTTTTAAATAGATACCCTTCTTTAAGTTGGCAACCCTGGTGGCGTAGTGGTTAAGAGCTATGGCTGGTAACCAAAAAGTCAGCAGTTTGAATCCACCAGGTGCTTCTTGGAAATCCTGTGTGGCAGTTCAGTGCTGTCCTATATGGTCACTGTGAGTTGGAATTGACTTGACTGTAGTGGGTTTGTTTGGTTTTGGTTTTTATTAAGTTAAGGAAGTTCATTCGTATTCCTAGTTTGCTTAGTTTTTTTTTTCTTTTAAATGAATGGATGTAGAATTTTGTTAAATGCTTTTTCTCAATTTATTGAGATGATCATATGCTTTTTCTTAATCTTAGTATGCTAAAAATTTAATTTTCATAAATTCGCTTTTTATTGAGTGATTTTTTAAAATAATTTTTATTGTGCTTTAAGTGAAAGTTTACAAATCAAGTCACTCTCACACAAAAACCCGTATACACCTTGCTACACACTCCCAATTACTCTCCCTCTAATGAGACAGCCTGCTCTCACACTCCACTCTATCTTTTCGTGTCCATTTTGCCAGCTTCTAACCCCCTCCACCCTCTCATCTCCCCTCCAGGCAGAAGATGCCAACATAGTCTCAAGTGCCCACCTGATCCAAGAAGCTCACTCCTCACTAGCATCCCTCTCCAACCCACTGTCCAGTCCAATCCATGTCTGAAGAGTTGGCTTCGGGAATGGTTCCTGTCCTGGGCCAACAGAAGGTCTGGGGGCCATGACCACCGGGGTCCTTCCAGTCTCAGTCAGACCATTAAGTCTGGTCTTATGAGAATTTGGGGTCGGCATCCCACTGCTCTCCTGCTTCCTCAGGGGTTCTCTGTTGTGTTCCCTGTCAGGGCAGTCATCAGTTATAGCTGGGCACCATCTAGTTCTTCTGGTCTCAGGATGATGTAGTCTCTGGTTCATGTGGCCTTTCTGTCTCTTGGGCTCGTAATTACCTTGTGTCCTTGGTGTTCTTCATTCTCCTTTGATCCAGGTGGGCTGAGACCAATTGATGCATCTTAGACGGCTGCTTGCTAGCGTTTAAGTCCCCAGACGCCACTCTTCAAAGTGGGATGCAGAATGTATTCTTGATAGATTTTATTATGCCAATTGACTTAGATGTCCCCTGAAACCATGGTCCCCAGACCCCTGCGCCTGCTACGCTGGCCTTCGAAGCATTCAATTTATTCAGGAAACTTCTTTGCTTCTGATTTAGTCCAATTGTGCTGACCTCCCCTGTATTGTGTGCTGTCTTTCCCTTCACCTAAAATACTTCTTATCTACTATCTAATTAGCGATTTCCTCTCCCTCCTCCCCTCCCTCCCCCCTCTTGTAACCACAAAAGAATGTTTTCTTCTCAGTTTAAACTATTTCTCAAGTTCTTATAATAGTGGTCTTATACAATATTTGTCCTTTTGCAACTGACTAATTTCATTCAGCATAATGCCTTCCAGGTTCCTCCATGTTCTGAAATGTTTCACAGATTCCTCACTGTTCTTTATCAATGCATAGTATTCCATTGTGTGAATATACCATAATTTATTTATCCATTCATTTGTTGATGGGCGCCTTGGTTGCTTCCATCTTTTTGCTATTGTAAAGAGTGCTGCAATAAACATGGGTGTGCATGTATCTGTTCATGTAAAGGCTCTTATATCTCTAGGATATATTCCAAGGAGTGGAACTGCTGGATCCTATGGTAGTTCTATTTCTAACTTGAAGCGCCAAATTGATTTCCAAAGTGGTTGTACCATTTGACATTCCCACCAGCAGTGTAGAAGTGTTCCAATCTCTCCGCAGCCTCTCCAACATTTATTATTTGGTGTTTTTTGGATTAATGCCAGCCTTGTTGGAGTGAGATGAAGTCTCATTGTAGTTTTAATCTGCATTTTTTCTAATGGCTAATGATCATGAACATTTCCTCATATCTGTTAGCTACCTGAATGTCTTCTTTAGTGAAGTGTCTATTCATATCTTTTGCCCATTTTTTAATTGGGTTGTTTGTCTTTTTGCAGTTGAGTTTTTGCAGTATTATGTAGATTTTAGAGATCAGGTGCTGATCAGAAATGTCATAGCTAAGAACTTTTTCCCAGTCTGTAGGTAGTCTTTTCACTCTTTGGTGAAGTCTTTGGATGAGCATAAGTGATTTTTAGGAGCTCCCAGTTATCTAGTTTTTCTTCTACATTCTTTATGATGTTTTCTATACTGTTTATGCCATGTATTAGGGCTCCTAACATTATCCCTTTTTTTTCTTCCATGATCTTTATCATTTATATTTTATATTTAGGTCTTTGATCCATTTTGAGTTAGTTTTTGTGCATGGAGTGAGGTATGGGTCTTCTTTCATTTTTTTGCAGATGGATATCCAGTTATGCCAGCACCATTTGTTAAAAAGACTGCCTTTTCCCCATTTAACTGTTTTGGGGCCTTTTTCAAATATCAACTGCTCATAAGTGGATGGATTTGTGTCTGGATTCTCAATTCTGTCCCATTGGTCCATGTGTCTGTTGTTGTACCAGTGCCAGGATGTTTTGATTACTGTGGCTGTATAATAGGTTCTAAAATCAGGTAAAGTAAGGCCTCCACTTTGTTCTTCTTTTTCAGTAATGCCTTCTTTATCCAGGGGCTCTTTCCCTTCCATATGAAATTGGTGATTTGTTTCTCCATCTCATTAAAGAATGTCCTTGGGATTTGGATCGGAATTGCATTGAATGTATAGATCGCTTTTGGTAGAACAGACATTTTTATAATGTTAAGACTTCCTATCCATGAGCAAGGTATGTTCTTCCACTTATGTAAGTCTCTTTTGGTTTCTTGCAGAAGTGTACTATAGTTTTCTTTGTATAAGTCTTTTACATCTCTGGTAAGATTTATTCCTAAGTATTTTATCTTCTTGGGGGCTACTGTGAATGGCATTGATTTGGTGATTTCCTCTTCGAAGTTCTTTTTGTTGGTGTGAGGAATCCAGCTGATTTTTGTATGTTTATCTTGTATCCCGATGCTCTGCTGAACTCTTCTATTAGTTTCGGTAGTTTTCTGGAGGATTCCTTAGGGTTTTCTGTGTATAAGATCATGTCATCTGCAAATAGAGATACTTTGACTTCTTCCTTGCCAATCTGGATGCCCTTTGTTTCTTTACCTAGCCTAATTTCTCTGGCTAGGACTTCCAGCACAATGTTGAATAAGAGTGGTGATAAAGGGCATCCTTGTCTGGTTCCTGATCTCAATGGGAATGTTTTCAGGCTCTCTCCATTAAGGGTGATGTTGGCTGTTGGCTTTGTATAAATGCCCTTTATTATGTTGAGAAATTTTCCTTCTATTCCTATTTTGCTGAGAGTTTTTATCATGAATGGGTGTTGAACTTTGTCAAATGTCTTTTCTGCATCAATTGATAAGATCATGTGATTCTTGTCTTTTGTTTTATTTATGTGGTGGATTACATTAATTGTTTTTCTAATGTTGAACCATCCCTGCATACCTGGTATGAATCCCACTTGGTCATGGTGAATTATGTTTTTGATATGTTGTTGAATTCTATTGGCTAGAATTTTGTTGAGGATTTTTGCATCTATGTTCATGAGGGATATAGGTCTATCATTTTCTTTTTTTGTGGTGCCTTTACCTGGTTTTGGTATCAGGGATATGGTGGCTTCACAGAGTGAGTTTAGTAGTATTCCATCCTTTTCTATGTGCTGAAATACCTTTAGTAGTAGTGGTGTTAACTCTTCTCTGAAAGTTTGGTAGAACTCTGCAGTGAAGCCGTCCGGACCAGGGCTTTTTGTTGTTGTTGGTGGGAGTTTTTTGATTACCTTTTCAGTCTCTTCTTTTGTTATGGGTCTATTTAGTTGTTCTACCTCTATTTGTGTTAGTTTAGGTAGGTAGTGTGTTTCTAGGAATTCATCCATTTTTTCTAGGTTTTCAAGTTTGTTTGAGTATAGTTTTTCATAGTAATCCGATATGATTCTTTTAATTTCAGTTGGGGCTGTTGTAATATCGTCCATCTCATTTCTTATTTGGATTATTTGCTTCCTCTCCTGTTTTTCTTTTGTCAGTTTGGCCAATGGTTTATCAATTTTGTTGGGTTTTTCAAAAAAAAACAGCTTTTGGTCTTGTTAATTCTTTCAATTTTTTTTCTGTTTTCTATTTCATTTAGTTCAGCTCTAATTTTTATTATTTGTTTTCTTCTGGTGCCTGTGGGTTTCTTTTTTTTTTTTTTTTTTTGCTCTCATTGTATTTGTTCAAGTTGTAGGGATAGTTCTTTGATTTTGGCCCTTTTTTCTTTTTGGAAGTGTGCATTTATTGATACAAATTGGCCTCTGAGGACTGTTTTTGCTGTGTCCCAAAGGTTCTGATAGGAAGTGTTTTCATTTTCATTGGAGTCTATGAATTTCTTTATTCCATCCTTAATGTCTTCTATAGTCCAGTCTTTTTTGAACAGGGTATGGTTCAGTTTCCAAGTGTTTGATTTCTTTTCCCTGCTTTTCCTGTTATTGATTTCCACTTTTATGGCCCTAAGACACTTTGGAATTTTTCACTGTTTTGGATTCTGCTAAGGCTTGCTTTATGACCTAATATGTGGTCTATTCTAGAGAATGTTCCATATGCACTAGAAAAGAAAGTATAGTTGTTTGTTGTTGGGTGGAGTGTTCTGTATATGTCTACGAGGTCAAGTTGGTTGATTGTGGCATTTAGATTTTCCATGTCCTTATTGAGCTTCTTTCTGGATGTCCTGTCCTTCACCGAAAGTGGCGTGTTGAAGTCTCCTACTGTTATTGTGGAGCTATCTCACTTTTCAATGCTGATAGAGTTTGTTTTATGTATTTTGCAGCCCCGTCATTGGGTGCATAAATATTTAATATGGTTATATCTTCTTGGTGTACTGTCCCTTTAATCATTATATAGTGTCCTTCCTTATCCTTTCTGATGGATTTAACTTTAAAGTCTATTTTGTCAGAAATTAATATTGCCACTCCTGCTCTTGATATATTTTTTTCCACTCTTTGAGTTTTAGTTTGTGTCTCTAAGTCTAAGGCATGTCTCTTGTAGGGAGTATATAGATGGATCATGCTTTTTAATGCATTCTGCCCCTCTCTTCTCTTTATTGGTGGATTTAGTTCATTTACATTCAGCGTAATAGTGGATGGTGTGAATTTAGTCCTATCATTTTGACGTCTTTTTTGTGTGTGTTGTTGAGAGTTTTTTCCCCACTTAATTTTATGCCCTGAGTAGATCATCTTTATATATTGTCCTTTCCTTATATTCATTGTTGTTGATTTTGTTTCTATTGAGTCTCTATTTTTTTCTCGTATTTATTTTGATGTGTAGGCTAATTTGTCTCCTTTGTGGTTACCTTATTATTTACCCCTATTTTTCTAAATTTAAACCTAACTTTTGTTTCTTCGTAGCACCTTATCTTCCTCTCCATATTGAAGATCTATGACATTTCTTAGTCCCTCTTTATTGTTTTAATGTAGTCTTCTTTTACATAACATCGCTATTTCCTTATTTTGACCATTTTTTTATCTTGGTTTATTTTTGTGATTTCCCTGTCTTGGTTCACTTCTGATTGTTGATACCTGATATTATTGATTATTCTAACCAAAGAACTCCCTTTAGTATTTCTTGTAGTTTTGGTTTGGTTTGGTTTTTATGAGTTCCCTAAACTTCTTTTGATCTGGAAATGTCCTAATTTCACCTTCATATTTGAGAGACAGTTTTGCTGGATATATGATTCTTGCCTGGCAATTTTTTTCCTTCAGTTTTTTATATAAGTCACCCGATTGCCTCCTTGCCTGCATGGTTTCTGCCGAGTCGTCTGAGCTCATTCTTAGTGACCGTCCTTCGTATGTGACTTTTCATTTATCCCTAGCTGCTCTTAAAATTCTCTCTTTATCTTTGGTTTTGGCAATTTTGATTATAATATGTCACGGTGACTTTCTTTTAAGATCTACCTTTTATGGAGTTCGAAGAGCATCTTGGATAGATATCTTCTCATCTTTCACGATATCGGGGGAGTTTTCTGCCAACAAATCTTTGACAATTACAACCTTTTTTTTTTTTTTTAGGAAGAGCCATGGTCTGTGGTAGACAGAGTGTAGCCATGGGAGAGAGATTTGTCCCTTCAACAAACACTTTTGAGTCCTTTGTATGTGCAAGTACTCATCTAGATGTTACATGAGATATTAGCAACAGTAAGCCAACTGGGGTTAATTAGGACAAGTCATCTGTTGAATTATGTCCCCCAAAAAATGTGTTTATCAGCTTGGTTAGGCCATGATTCCCAGTATTCTGTGGTTGTCCTCCATTTTGTGATTGTAATTTTATGTTAAAAGTATTAGGGTGGGATTATAACAGCACCCTTACCCAGGTCACCTCCCTTATTCAAGGTAAGGGGAGTTTCCCTGAGGTGTGGCCTGTACCACCTTTTATCTCTCAAGAGGTAAAAGGAAAGGGAAGCAAGCAAAGAGTTGGGGACCTCATACCACTAAGAAAGCAGCACCAGGAGCAGAGTGTATCCTTTGAACACAGGGTCCCTGTGCCTGAAAAGTTCCTTAGCCAGGGGAAGATTGAGGACAAGGACCTTCCTCCAGAGCCAATAGAGAGAGAAAGCCTTCCCCTGGAGCTGACGCCCTGAATTTGAACTTGTAACCTACCAGACTATGAGAAAATAAATTTCTGTTCGTTAAAGCCATCCACTTGTGGTATTTCTGTTATGGCAGCGCTAGATAACTAACACAGGACATTATTGCTTTCTTCTATAGGCACCACTCCTTTCTCTCCATCGTTTCCTCCTTCTTCTTTTCCAAAGAGTGGGCATTATGACTGGATCTGCTGCAATCATCTTGCCAATTAGAACAAAAACCCAGTAGAATTTCAGAGATTGTGGTCTTTTAATTCAGCCCTCTGGTGGGTTGTCTGCACGCTGCTTATCATACAAGAGAAAACAGGCCTGTATCATTTTTTTCCTGCTCTTTAGCATTTTATTTATTTATTTTGGTGAAGCTATACTCAACAAAGTATATACTATTTCAACAAATTCTACACGTACAATTCACTGACATTGTTTATATTCATCAAGTTGTGTAACCGTTCTCACTATCCTTTTCCAAATTATTCTAACTTATTCAATTGACGCATAAACTCACTGACCCCTAAGCTTCTCCTCTAACCTTCCAGATGTCGTTGTCAATTTGATCCTGCATAGATAAATCTTTGAAAGAGCTCAATGCTCAAGGCAGATATACTTTACTAATTAAGCTAAACTGTTGTTTGGTTCAAAGCAGACTTCCCAGGGAAGTCTTGGTCTGAGGTTTAAGGTTTAAAGACTTTTTCTTGAAAGTAGTTTCTGGTGTCTGTCTACCTTCAGTAGTTCCAGAAATTCTGAATTCCATTGAGAATTTGAAATTCTGTTCAGTTTTTTCCACCTTTTGATCAGGGTTCTTCTACAGAATCTTAGATCAAAAAGTTCAGTAAAAGGAACAAAATGCAGATGTTCATGGTGGCAGCATTTCCTCCTTGGATTTCTGACTCTCCTTCTTCCTCTACTATCCAGCTGGATGAAGACCTATTGTTATGCCTTGGATGACCTTTTTCAAGCTTTTAAGACCCCAGGCACTTTGCAACAAACTAGCAGGTAGACTAGAAGCAATGAAAAACAATATTAGGCCAAATGAATAGGTGTCCAATAAGATCTTGACCCTAAACCTCCAAAACAAGACAACAAATCCCATGAGGTTGGTTATATATAAGAGCATTAGCAGCTGCTCTGCTCTTTTTTTTTTAATGTGCATCATACAATGTTTGTCAATTCAATATTTTTCAGATGTACAACTTAGTGATATCAATTACATTAACAGATTGTACAACTCTTAGCTTAACCTGTCAAGTCTCCCAACATCACAAACTCACTGCTTCTGAAATAATAGTTCTTCTCCCTTTCCCTCCCGCCCCTGGTAACCACCAAAAAATTCTGGTCTCTACATTTTGGCTATTTTTCTTTTTATGTAAGTGATATCATATAAGATTCATCCTTTTGTGGCTGACTTATTTCACTCAGCATAACATCTTCAAGTTTCATCCAGTCCTCAAGGTTCATCCATGCTGTAGCATGTATAAGGACTTCATTTCTCTTTCCAGCTGCATGGTATTCCATTGCGTGTATGCACTGCATTTTGTTTATGTATTCATCCACCGATGGACATTTTGGTTGTTTCCACCTTTTGGCTATTGTGAATAGTGCTGCAATGAACATTTGTGAACAAAAATATGTTTGTGTTGCTGTCCTCAAGTTTCCTGATACCTTGGAGGTGAGATTGCTGGTCATACGGCTGTTACATTTTCAGTTTTTGTGGAACCACTACACTGCTTTCCAGAGTGGCTGTACCATTCTGCAATCCCAGCAGCAACGGATAAGTGTTCCAATTCCCCCACAAACTTACCAACAGCCAGATCAAGCTAGACATGTCTCCTGTGGCATCAACTGTCCACATAGGAAGGAAGGGAAAGGGTTAGGGAGATGTTGAGTGATAGACTCCCTTTCCCTTCCATCCAAGGCAAGGTGGACTCCAATTCAAGCAGGCTGTCTGCCTTGGGCTTGAGGGAGCCTGGGCTTGAGGGAGCCAAGTCTTAGGTGCAGAGAGTTCATGTGGTTCAGCAAAGACTCTGAGAGAATGGATTCTTTGACATGATGCCACTTGCACAAGCAACAAAAAACAAAATAGATAAATGTGTTCTCATCAAAAATAAAGACTTCTGTTCATTAAAGGACTCTGTCAACAAAGTGAAGAGACAACTTACAGGATGGGAGAAAATTTGGGGAACTATATAACAGAGAAGGGTCTAATATCCAGAATATATAAATTAGTCCTACAAATTAACAAGAAAAAAGCAAATGACCCAATTAAAAAATGGGCAAAGGAACTGAATAAACAATTCACCAAATAGGATATTCCAATGGCCAACAGATGCATGAAAAGACGGTCAATGTCATTAACCATTAGAGAATGCAAATCAAAACCACTACTTGTTAGCAGAGGAGTAAGAGTGTAATTCAATTTTCATGACACCTATTTTAATGCTATTAAAAAAAAAAAATCATACAACCAACCTGAATCACAAAGGAAATACAAAAAAGGGGAGATTAAATTTGTAAACTAATGATCTTGAGTAAATTTCAATGAACATTAATTCTGCAAGATATTATGATAGCTAGTATGCTATTATAGATTTTCCATGTCCAAAGAGTTTGGAAAACATCATAATACTGTTAGACAGGTTTGTTTCTCTAGGACATCTTAGAGCCTTTACTATACTAACATGCACGATGAATCTTGAAAAGACAAATTGGTTGCAAATTTTTCTCAATTTTTTTGGATCATGTTGTTGTTGTTAGGTTTCATCTGGTTGGTCCTGACCCATAGAGACCCTATGTACACCAAAACGAGACACTGCCCTGTCCTGGGCCATCCTCACAATCATTGTTATGTTTGAGCCCATTGCTGCAGCCACTGTGTCAATCCATGTTATTGAGGGTCTTCCTCTTTTTCACACACCCTCTACTTTACCAAGCATGATATCCTTCTCAAGGGACTGGTCTCTCAATAACATGCCCAAAGTATGTGAGATGAAATCTTGCCATCCTTGCTTCTAAGAAGCATTCTGGTTGCATTTCTTCCAAGCCAGATTTGTCAGTTTTTTGGCAGTCTGCGTATATTCAATATTTTTCTTAGAGTATTTCATGGGACTAATATTCAGAAGAATAAATTTTGAAAAGCATCTGTCATGGATTCATTTGTGTCCCAAAAAATATCTGTCAACTTGGCTAGGTCATGATTCCTTTGTATGGTTCTATGATTGTCTGCCATTTGTAATCTGATGTGGTTTCCTTATGTGTTATAAATCCTGTCACTATGATATAATGAAATGGATTAGCAGTAGTTATGTTGATGAGGCCTACAAGATTAGGTAGCATCTTAAGCCTATCTCTTTTGAGATATAAAAGAGAGAAGTGAGCAGAGAGACAGGGGGACTTCATACCACCAAAAAAGCAGCGACAGGAGCAAAGCACATCCTTTCAACCTGAGTCTCCTGCGCTGAGATGCTCCCAGACCAAGGGAAGACTGATGACAAGGACCTCCCTCCAGAGTTTACAGAGAAAGAAAGCCTTCCCCTGGAGCTGGTGCACTGAATTCAGACTTCTAACCTACTCAACTGTGAGAGAATAAACTTCTCTTTGTTAAAGCCATCTACTTGTGGTATTTCTGTTATAGCAGCACTAGATGATTTAGACAGCATCATAATAATGAATTAATTTAACTCAAATCCTTTCTGAAATGATTTAAGATATAAATAGGAAATACAGCTAAAAATTATCAGACCGTAGTAAAAATTATGACAGAGATCATTCTGGTATTCAAAAATACAAGCACTAAAAAACAAAAAATGTAAGCATCCTAGATAGAAAATATTCTTCTGCAAAATATTTAAACTGTCATGCAAATTTGAAATTCTTAAGAGGAAAAATGAATATTTTTTATACATATTCTCTTACTATTTATTATCATATAACTGGCTCACATGGACAAACATGTGGATGTATAATCTACATAAACCAAAACCAAACCTGTTGCCATCGAGTCAATTCTAACTCATAGTGATAATAATCAACATATTAATTTAAAATATATTCATTTAAATTTCATTATATTAATTACCAAAATATGAAACTGTTCACTGTTAAAAATAACTAAATTTTCACTAATCAGGGAAAATGTATTAATAATTTAGAGGAACCAAAGTAAATGTTCACAGAAAATAATTAATTTTATTCATTTTTCTTTTACTTTGTACAGTTTTTATTACCTGCTATTTAGGAACCAAGTCTCACTTGATACTAATTCTCTATTTCTCAGTGTGGCGAAGTACCTACTTTATGACTTTGCCGCCATCAAGTGGATTTTACATTTACTAAATGTCAGAGAAATGCAAAAGTTAGCAAAAAAAAGCCGTGTTAAATTTTTAGGTTTATTTCAGGACTTCTTATTCTGGGGTCCACTGACTCCTTGCTGGACCTCCACGGGATCCAAGAACCTCCTTAACTTGTCTGCACAACTTTTGATGTGCATGGACATGTTTCTGGGGAGCTTTCATCATAGCCATAAACATTTAGTGACCAAACGAAGGTTAAAAAAAGCCAAACTCATTGCTGTGGAGTCAATTCCAGCCCATAGAGTAGAACTGCCCATAGAGTTTCCAAGGAGCAGCTGGGATTTGAACTGCTGAAATTTTGATTAACAGCCTGAGCTCTTAATCACTGCATCACCCATGGCCCAAAGGTTAAGAGCCATTTATATGATTTATACAATTGAAAATGTAAATTGTAAACACATAAGTGACTTTATTTTTGGTTTTTAAGCACTCTACTCTGTGGTATTCAAGAGAAAATACCATATCACAGCAAGAAAACACTTTATTTTTCTTTTCTTCATAAAAGCAGCTTCCATTATATGGCTGTGATGGTTAAGATAATGTGTCAACTTGGCTAGACCATGACTTTCAGTGGTTTGGCAGATATTATGTAATTATTCTCCATTTTGTGATTTGATGTGAGCAGTCAATCAGCTGAAAGGGGAGCTTCCTTGGAAGTGTATCCTGCATTGGTGTTCTCTCAATCCTGCATCCAATGAGTCCTCTCTCACCTCCAGTTCTTGAGACATGAGCTAGTAGCCTGCCATCTGACCTGCAGATTTTGGGTTAGTCAGCCCCTGCAACCACATGAGTCAGGAGAATTCTTCAGCCTGATGCCTGACCCATGGATTTGGGATTTTCCAGCCTCCACAACTGTGTGAGCCATTTCCTTGAAATAAATCTCTCTACATTTTTTTATGTATATTTTTTTTATATATGTATATATATATTTATGTTTGTATTTATATATACTTCACTGGTTTTGCCCCTCTAGAAAACCCAGCCTAAGACAATGGCCTAGCGTCAATTTTGAGCCCAAGGCCCTATGTTTATTGCTGCATCTGCAGTGTTGAACAAAACTTCATCCCTCTTAGGCCCAGCTTTCTCATCCCTTAAGGGTTACTGTGAAAATTTCTCAGGACACTTTATATGAGAAAGAGGCCTGTGAAATATGAACTACTCTTTAACCTGTAAACTGCAAACTGAGTGAATGCTCAAATTGCAACAGCACTTAGACTCAAGAGTGTGACCCTGGAGAAAGGAAAAACATTCTATCATGCCTAATATTCTTTACAATCAAAAGCAGTAAGTTTTGATGTTCTACAGGAGCTGAAATTATTTTTTTTCATTAACCACTGAACTGAAAATTCAAGTAACTAATAAACTACTTTCTTTAAACAAAATTTTGAATACATTTTGCAAATAATGAAGATTATCTAAAACCTAATGGAGAGACTTTGGAATTTTCTCAACAGCTGGCATGGTTATCTCTCGTCTTCTTGACGCTGAAATCTAGATATTTGATTTACAAGATACATTTCTTCCAGGCATGGTGATCATTTAAGGGAAGCCAGCTGTTATCCTCACAAATGCTCATGTGCGTGCCAAGCATTCACCTCCATGACCCTGTATACCACATGTACAGCATCTGGTGTGCAATCAACCTTCATAAGCAGGTAGACGGCACAGGGAAACTGGACACAGACTATCATGTCTCTTCTTGAACAAAGAGATTCTAAAATGTATTGAGGAAGTATCTTATAGCTTTCTGAGTTCTGTCGTTGTGTGAATTTTATTTTAGTTTGTGAATTATATACATGTTAGATTTCAACTTACTTAGGTTTCTGTTGAAAATGCACTTCCCAGAGCCTATTTGGAACATGTATGCAAATTTCTATTTGAGAGATTTTCTAAGGGACTCAATTGAGAACAAAAAATCAAATTTTAACTGAGAAATGTTAGAATAGCTCTGTAAGAAAAACATATATTTTTAATTGTTTATCAACTAGAGGATTCTTTAACCCAGTGAATCTTCCTACACCCTACACAACCCTAAACAGATGATAAAAATGCTCCATGTCTGTCCTATTCCATACTGGCCACCTGTGGTTATTGAGCATTTGGAATATAATAAGATTGAACAACTGAATTTTTAATTTTAGTGATTTCCAAGTCGTTCAAATTTAAATACCTACCTATGGCTGGTTGATATGGCAGCTCTAAAGTATCAGTTGTAAAGCGAACCCTATTTAGTCAAGTCAATTACTTGAGATGGCACAAGATTTAATAAGTACAACTAACACGAAAAGGTGATGCAGTGGTTAAGATCTTGGTTGCTAACCTGAAGGTCAGCAGTTTGAATCCAACAGCCACTCCTTAGAAACTCTATGGGGCAGTTCTACTCTGTCCCGTAGGGTTGCCATAGGTCAGAATTGACTCGACAGCAACTGGTTTTTTGGTTAACAAGAAAAGGTGATTTAAAAGCTGAAGTCTTACCTTCTAGGCATTTTCTAGAGTAGCCTGGTGATAGATTGGCCTAGCCTTGCTCCCTTGTATGGTGTAGTGCCTGGGTTAAATCCACATTCCAACAGCCACTCATCTTTTACCATTTAAACAATGCCACAATTATTTAACTATGTAGAAAACAGTTACATTGTTGTTTAGAAACCACTATCAAAAAATAGCATGCTACTAAAGGTATTCAAAAGCATAGAAAAGGATGGAATACTCCCAAACTCATCCTATGAAGCCAGCATAACTCTAATACCAAAACCAGGTAAAGACACCAAAAGAAAAAGAAAATTAAAGACCAATACCCCTCATGAACATAGATGCAAAAATCCTCAACAAAATTCTAGCCAATAGAATTCAACAACATATCAAAAAAATAATTCACCATGACCAAGTGGGATTCATACCAATGTATGCAGGGATGGCTCAACATTAGAAAAACAATCAATGTAATCCGTCACATAAATAAAAGACAAGAACCATATGATCTTATCATTTGGTGCAGAAAAGGCATTTGACAAAGTCCAACACCCATTCATGATAAAAACTCTCAGCAAAATAGGAATAGAAGGAAAATTCCTCAGTGTAATAAACAGAATTTATACAAAGCCAACAGCCAACATCATCCTAAATGGAGAGAGTCTGAAAGCAGTCCCCTTGAGAAGCAGAATGAGATAAGGATGCCCTTTATCACCACTTTCATTCGACATTGTGCTGGAGGTCCTAGCCAGAGAAATTAAGCAAGAAAAGCAAACAAAGTGCATCCAGATTGGTAAGGAAGAAGTATAAGTACCCGTATTCGCAGATGATATGATCTTATACACAGAAAACCCGAAAGAATACATCAGGAAACTACTAGAACTAATAGAAGATTTCAGCAAGGTATCAGGATACAAGATAAACATGCAAAAATTGGTTAGATTCCTCTACACCAACAAAGAGAACTTTAAAGAGGAAATCACAAAATCTAAACCATTTACAATATCCCCCAAGAAGATAAAATGCTTAGGAATACATCTAACCAAAGAAGTAAAAGACCTATACAAAGAAAACTACAAGACACTACAGTATAACTACAAGACACTACAGTAAGAAACCAAAAAAAGACCTACATAGGAAAACATACCTTGCTCATGGATAGGGAGACTCAACATTGTGAAAGTGTCAATTCTCCCAAAAGTAATCTATAGATACAATGCAATCCTGATCAAATTGCAATGAAAACTTTTAATCACCAACTTCACATGGAAAGGGAAGTTGCCTGAATAAGTAAACCATTACTGAAGGAGAAGAAGAACAAAATAGGAGGCCTCGCACCACCTGATTTTAGAACTATTATACCTCCGTGGTAGTCAAAACAGTCTGGTACTGGTGCCACAACAAATACATAGGCCAATGGAAAAGAATTGACAATCCAGATATAAATTCATCTACCCATGAGCAGCTGATATTTGACATGACCCAAAGTCCATTTAATGGGGAAAAGACAGTCTCTAACAAATGGTGCTGGCATAACTGGATATTCATCTGCAAAAAAATGAAATGACCAATATCTCACACCGTGCACAAAAACTAACTCAAAATGGAGCAGAGACCTAAATATAAAATCTTAAACAAAAAAATCATGGAAGAAAAAATAGGGACAATGATAGGAGCTCTAATACATGGCATAAACAGAATACAAAACATAACTAAAAATGCACAAACACCAGAAGAGAAACTAGATAACTGGGAGCCCCTAAAAATCAAACGCTTAGGTTCATCAAAAGATTTTATCAAAAGAGTGAAAAGACAAACTGAGAAAAAATTTTTGGCTATAACATATCCAATCAGGGTCTAAACTCTAAAATCTATAAGATACAAAAAACTTCAACAATAAAAAGATAAACAGCCCAATTAAAAAATGGGCAAAAGATATGAACAGGCTCTTCACCAAAGAAGACATTCAGGTGGCTAACAGATACATGAGGAAATGCTCACAATCATCAGCCAGTAGAGAAAAGCAAATTAAAACTATAGTGGGAAACGATCTCACCCCAACACATCAAGCATTAATTCAAAAAACACAAAATAATAAATGTTGGAGACGTAGTGGAGAGATTGGAACACTTATACACTTCTGGTGGGAATGTAAAATGGTACAACCACTTTGGAAATCAATTTGGCACTTCCTTAAAAAGCTAGAAATAGAAGTATTATATGATCCAACAATCCCACTCCTTTTAACATAACCTAGAGAAATAAGAGCCATCACACAAATAGATATATGCACACTCATGTTCATTGCAGCACTGTTCACAGTAGCAAAAAGATGGAAACAACCTAGGTACCCATAAACGAACAAATCAATAGACAAATTGTGGTATATTCACATAATGGAATACTACGTAACGATAAAGAACAATAATAAATTCATGAAACATCTCATAACATGGATGGATCTGGAAGGCATTATGTTGAATGAAATTAGGCAGTCACAAGAGACAAATATTGTATGAGACTACTATTATAAGAACTCAAGAAAAAGTTTAAACACAGAAGAAAACATTCTTTGATGGTCATGAGGGTAGGGAGGGAAGGAGAGGGGAATTCACTAGGTAGTAGACAAGAATTATCCCAAATGAAGGGAAGGGCAACACACAACTGGACTAAACCAAAAGCTAAGGAGTTTTCTGAACACAATCAAACACTTCGAGGGACAGAGTAGCAGGGGCGGGGGTCTGGGGACCATGGTTTCAGGGGACACCTATGTCAATTGGCATAATAAAGTTTATTAAGAAAATGTTCTGCATCTCACTTTGGCGATTGGTGTCTGGGGTATTAAAAACTAGTGAGTGGCCATCTAAGATGCATCAACTGGTCCTAACCCACCTGGAGCAAAGGAGAATGAATACCAAAGACACAAGAAAAATATGAGCCCAAGAGACAGAAAGGGCCACATAAACCAGAGAGTCCATCAGCCTGATACAAGAAGAAACAGATGGTGCCTGTCTACCACCAGTGACCGTCCTGATAGGGAACAAAACAGAGAGTCCCTGATGGAGCAGGAGAAAAGTGGGGTGAAGAACTAAAATTCTAATAAAAAGACCAGACTTAATGGTCTGAGACTGGAAGAACTCCAGAAGACATGGCCCACAGACTCTCTGTTAACCCGAAACTGAAATCATTCCTGAAGCCTACTCTTCGGACAAAGATTAGACTGAATTGTAAGACATAGAATGATACTCAGGAAGAGTGTGCTTCTTAGTTTAAGTAGCTACATGAGGCAAAGTGGGCATCTCCTGTCCGGAGGTGGGAAGAGAAGGCAGAAAGTGATAGGAGCTGGTTGAATGAACATGGGTATCTGGGATGGAAAGGAGGAGTGTGCTATCACATTATAGGGATAAAAAAGAGTCACATAACAATGTGTGTATAAATTTTTGTATGAGAAACTAACTTGAGCTGTAAACTTTCACCTGAAGCACAGTTAAAATAAATAAATAAATAACATGTTTGAGTCAGAAAGAGAGACTTGGCTGAACAAACAAGATGAATATCTCGGCAATTTCATCACACTGAGAAAGGGTGGTGCAGTGTCTATTGTAAAGATGGGGCTCAGCACTCCAGTGTCTGCTCACCCCTAAGACAGCCTGTAAGAGTCCTCTGATCTCCCAGCACTGTGCTGGGCTGTGCAGAGGAGCACAGGGTCCCTTGTCGTGGAGAGGGTGGGCAAGGGGGCATTCCAGTCTGATGCAGGCAGCCCACACCAACTGCACTGAAATAATGAATGTAGATTCAGTGGCAAGTCAACATTTTGTTGCGGGATGAAGCTGTCAAGTATGGTACTCCATAGTTACTTTACTACAGAAATTCTAATGTGTAAAATGTAGGAATACTGTATATTCACTACTAGAGACTACCAGGGCATGTGAAAGTATCAAGACCAAATTTAGCAGCAATTATGATCTCCACCAGCTGGTGCTCCATGGTGATTGATACACATATGTCAACTTTTTCTGTCTTCTTCAGACTCTTAAAATCCTTTACAAGCAGTCCCCAGGTTATGAATGTTGGACTTACAGACAACTCCTTTTTACCCTTTAATGTTAGGTAAATTTGTCCTCACTTTGAAATGACTGAACCAACCCCTACTCTCAACAAATTCTTCATCACAATCTCACTTGCTGCACAGGCAGCTTTTAAATCATCAAAAGGCTTCATTAGAGTCTTTTCTTGCACTAGAGTAAGTAAGGCTCAATAAGAACCACATGCATCGGTGCCAGCTTACCTACAAATTTGACTTAAAGACTTCAAAGACACAATTAGGAATGGATCGCATTCATAACCTAGACTCTGCCTATACTTTCTCTTCTATTAATAGGTTTAACTTGAAGTTTCCTTTGGCTATTAGGTAACCACAAGATAAATTCTACAAGCTCAGCTCACCCTAGAGTAGACTCTAGAGTACACATCATAAAGGAAATTTCTGCTGTTGTTGTATGTTTGTTTATTTGGGTTTTCTCTTTTTCTCACAGATTGCTGGTAAGGAGATTTAAGTTATATTTAATTTAAATAAAAAAACTCACAGTTCTTTCAAGAATTACCTCAATCCTTTAACTCCTTAAACAATTTTTAAAAATTTTTATTCATCTCTTAGTTTTCTTCTGAAAATATTAATTTTAAAAATTTCATATAGTTCTTATATACATATGCATGTGAAAAATGATATACAACCACACATCATGAATAAATAAGTACGCAGAAATTTATCACTGTATCCTTAACAAACAGCACATATGCTCCAATTTAAGGTATTTAATTGCACAGACAAGAATCAAAAACTTATATTAATATTATTGCCTTCAATTCTATATGTATAAAAACTCAGAGTAGTTTTCCAATGGAAAGAAATCAGTTTAAATTGATGATATTATTCATATCAAATTTATAAATATATTTATACATTAGCTTGAGTATACAAATGTAACAAATATAAAATAACTTTAAAATAAAATGTGTTTTTAACATTTAAAACAATTGCAATATAATTTCAGCCTCTTTAGTGGCATGCTTACCACATTAACAAAAATTTTTTATTAAATTAAGCACCGTAGTGATATTCAATGTAGTAATTAGATCATTTCATATTTGACTGTGAGAAATGTATCCAAAACCTGAAAATCAGGCAGGGGTGAGGGGCGTTGTTTAACAATTCTGCCTCGACTTTGGTATTTATTATTTGATTGGAACCTAGGTCTGTGAAGTTAGCTAACTTGTAGATTTCTGCCCTGGTTCGCCTATAATTTAATATTTAAGGTGTTACTTCCCTGTAGGACATTAACAAGTTTTGTGCCTAAACTAACAGTCACAGCAATGTATTTTTTTGCCAAAATACAAATAAATACCTATTTCTTGAAAATACTGTTTAAGCAGTGTCTGAAATCTTAAAAGCTGGCAAGCCACCATCTAAGATACAACTATTGGTCTCTTCCCATCCAGAACCAGGGAGAGTGAAGGAGAACAAAGACTCAAGAGAGCAATTAAATCCAAAGGACTAGTGGGCCACATGAACTACAGCTACATGACCCCGGGACTAGAAGAACTAGATGGTGCCCAGCTACCACTACCAATTGCTCTGACTGGGATCATAACAGCAGGCCCTGGACAGAACAGAAGAAAATTGTAGGACAAAAAATCAAATTCACAAAAAAGGTGGTACTTGCTGGTTGACAGAGATTGGAGGAACCCCCAAGACTATGGCCCTAAGACGCCCCTCTGACCTGGAAATTAAGCCATTCCCAGAGACCACCTCCCAGCCAAACAGTAGATAAGCACATAAGATAAACAATAACATGCCAGAGGAATGCACTCCTTAGAACAATCAATTATAAGGTGAGAAGGTAGGAAGGGGTAGATAATCAGGATGAAAGAAAGTGGGGAAACAAGGGTGGAAATGGGGAGAATGCTGACACATTGTGGGGAGTGAAACCAAGGTCATGAAACACTTTATGTACAAACTATCAAATGGTTTACATTTGCTCTGTAAACTTCCCCCTAAAACACAATATAAATAGATAGATAGATAGATAGATGATAGATAGATAGATAGATAGATAGATAGATAGATAGATAGATAGATAGATAGATAGATAGATAGATAGATAGATAGATAGATAGATGATAGATAGATAGATAGATAGATAGATAGATAGATAATGATAGGTGGTAGATAAATAAATAAATGAAATAATTGAATCATCTCTGCCTCTGGTGATTTGCTCATTAATTAGTTGAATGCATTTTTTGGCTCCTGTTCATTCCTTATCAGTCAGGTTTTTTAACTTTTGAAAACTACACTTTGACATGATGTTTAAGCATATGTAACACTTTTTTTTTTTAACACATAAATCAGATGGTAACCAAACAGGAATAAGTGATTGAATTCTTATCAGATTAAAGACAATCTTTTTTAATGTAGATCGTTATTTCTTCTCTCCTTTTTCCTTGGGCCTAATTTAGAGTTCAGTAAATACTGTTTTCTATAATAAGCTCTTACAAAAATTTCATCCATTGACTTTATGAATTTAAAAGTCTATGTTTTCTTATGACCAAGAATTTAACACAGCTCAAGAATTTAGAGTGCTGTTGATACTACAGTGAAACCTGTGAGAGCTGGAACTAGAGCAGACTGCGTTGTTTTTCCAGGACTTGAAAGTCTTCTGCCTTTTACAGGGTGCAGTCTTACCACTTTTCTATCACTCTCTATTAGTAGAAAATAGTTTAGCTTTCCTTCTCTGACAGGTTTCTGCCTCACAAAGATTCTGGCTTCTGCAGATTTTACTGTATTTACAAGCAATGAGGTTGATAGACTTTGCATGATGTTATTGTGGCCATTGCTGCATCTTCAAAATCAATTTTAACTACAGTCTGCCTCTACTTATACAAAGCTAACCCATTTTCAAGGTTCATCTCCAATATAAGCTCCTTCATTAAGTTGCCCATATACTTTCCAAGTCAATTTTTGTTTCCCCGTGTATTTTCTCCCATCTAGACTACAACATCATCAAGATTCTATCTTCAACACTTTTATATACTTCATAGTACTTAGCACAGAGCATTCTTGACTATCTATGAACATTCCATACGGTGATGAGTTAGAACATTTGTCCTAAGTCATAATCCTAGCTCTGCCACTAAATCTGTTAGACCAAACCAAACACACTGTCAGTCATCTGCAAAGTGAAAGTAATTTTTGAGCCTTGTCGTCAAGGCGATATTATTATATAATGGAGAGATTACGAGTTTTGGAGTTAGACCTGAGTTCAGGTCCTGACTTTTCCATTTAAAAATTGTTTCCCGATTATAAAATGGAAATGAAAGCAATTGACCTTTTATGTTTTGAAAATTAACTTAGGTGTTTCAAGTAAAGCATCTATTTTAGTGGCTGGTATCTGGAAGGTCTTCAATAGTATTCATTCCCTGCTCATAAATACAAAACATTTTCTAACCCGCAAATCACATTCATACAAGCCAGAGTGAATCCAAAAGCAAAGAGAGCAAGTACAGTCCAGAAGACTCTGCCTTACATATTTATGTAGAAAGAATTGGAAATGGAAGTAGAGACACAGAGTTATCTACATTCACAGAGTCTGTGACTTTACTTTCAGTTCATACACCCTAGTCTCTAATCTAGTATCTTCCCCGACTCCCCTACTAAGCCTGTAATTGCTTAGGACCCAAGTAACCCTATAACCTCCTTATTCATAAATACAACGGGCTGTTACCCAACTATAGCTTACTCCATCTCTCTTCTGCAATTCCTATTTTGACCATTCCTTCCTTATTTCTTATTGAATGTAATAGCCATAGCTCTTGCTTCTATAATCAACTCTTCTTTCTTCCTCCACCATTTTCATATTGTTTCTTGGTCCATTACTTTTCCTATTCTTTGCACTTTCTTAAATGATTTAATCAACCAACATTATTTCATACACCTCCTAAATGATGATGAATCCCAAATGCATCTCTTTCACAGAACTCTCCTCTTAGCATCATTTAGACAAATTGACACTGAATAGCTTTCCATGTATATCTACAAGGTAAAAATAGTGCTAAGCCTTTTCATGGTGTTGCCTATAGAATCGGATATCACATTTTCTGCAGAGTACTCCAGAAGGACGATGAAAAAGGAAGAATGGAGAAGAATTGAAAGATCCAAAATATGGTATTGGTGAAGAATATTAACATACCATGGACTTCCAGAAAAACAAATACATCCATCTTGGAGCAAGTCTAGCCAGAATGTTCCTTTGAAGCAAGGATGGTGAGACTTCATTTCACTTGCTTTGGACATGTCATCAGGAGGGACTAATTCCTGGATAAGGACATCATGTTTCATAAAATAGAGGGTCAAGGGAAATCCTCAGTGAGATAGACTGACACAAAAACCACAACAATGGACTAAAACGTACCAGCAATCGTGAAGATAGCACCGAACCGGGCAATGTTTGGTTCTATTATACATAAGGTCACCATGAATTGGAGGCAATTCTATGGCACCTAACAACAACAATTCCAGAAGGAAGAATACCTTAGCAGAAAGCCAGTGAAAGAACCAAGGTGCTGTCCATTTCCGATGAGGGTATAAAAATAAGCAAACCTGTTTTGCTGAGGCTTGAATTTTTTAATATCAGAAAATACGTTCTTAAAACACCAGCAGCTAAACTTTGGCAAGCACTGTTGGAAATATTCCTGATTGCAGCCACTCAAACAAGTGTTTTCATTGAAATCTTTTCATTCATCTTGTATGAAGGTAGACATGTCATTAAGTTTCTTCCTAAAGCTTTAGGAAATTTTGAAGTAGAGGCTGTCATGTGCTGAACATGGCGTTTCCATGACACCAAACCCCTTATCCCTGAAAGATAACATGACTTGGATGTTGAGAGGAAAAATTCAAAGTGTTTCTGTTGTTCTTGTTCTGTACTTTGAGTTGATTCCAATTCTTTGCAACCCTATACCCACATAATCACAGTGTCATCCTCAATGATCCCTCAAGATCACGATGACATCCCTTTGTGAGCTATCCTCAATTTCTAAGTGAAAAGATTTGGATGGATGACTGACAGACAAAGCTAAAGTGTGTGCCCGGGTCACATGGGGGTGTGCAGATTGGGTTGTTCCTTGCAAAGTCTGAGAACATGAAACAAATAAAGAGCAGAGAGTATGGGCTGTTTCCTTCTCTCCCAGAAACTAGCACAAAGATCGACACCTGTAGTTTCTAGATAAATGTTAACTATTGAATAAAGTATTTCTCATAAAACCTTGCTGCTACATTGTTATTTTTAATCTACAAGGCTATTAATTCCCTATTCTGCTTTATTTTGTCTGCTTTTTCATAGATTTTTCTTCTATCTTTCACACACAGTGACATAGATAGTTTGAAGAGTTTTCGTTGTGATACACCACTATTTGTCCCTTACCTAAATAACAATATTATGTTATTAAACATAAGATTGTTTTATCTCTGATATAAGATATCTGCAATCACTTTTGAGGTTCTTTCTTATATTAAGCTGAATTTAAGATTAGGGCAGGATTCTTTATAAATTTAGCTATAAATTTTTCTATTTTTAAGTTCTACAGCAAAGTTTTAAAGAAAAAAAAAAAAATGCTGAAACTAATGTCCATGCAGGTATTTGTGGATTCATTTGTATTTATAGAAGCCATTGGTAACTTTAAAAGAACTTGAAGAAGTATGAATTGTTTCAGAAGTTTGAGAAACAAGTTAATACCATTGCAGTCTTGTTATTAAATAATTGAACTTTATCATTTCTTATGCTGGGTTAAAACATCACCTCAATCTCATTTGGAAATCAGGTTATTAATTTTACAGTCTTTTAATAAATAATTAAAGAAGTACACCCCAGGAGGCAGCCAGAAGCCCCAGGGCAGAAGCAGGAAGCCATCATGCCACCATAATCCAGACATGTGGACTATGGACTGAGGCTGTGACAGCTGAGGCTGGAGCAAAGTCAAAATCCACAGTGAGTCTCCATCTCAGGCTCCAGCTGCAAAGTCAACATTTCTCTGCATCAATGTTTTTAGGTTTACATTTCTGGAGTGGCAATATGGGAATGTTTTCTTAAAAGAGAAAAGAAAGGAACACTTTTATGGAAAGGAAAAGGGAAATATTCCTTGTGTCCAATTGATCATGCGGAGAGGAAAAAAATTAATCATCTTGAACATAATTCAGTCTTGCTCAGGCCATTTTGGGGTCACAGCAGCAACAAAAAATTGTTTGTTAAAAACAGACTCTGGCATGAAGAGTAGATGTCAGTGTGGCCCAAATATAAGTAAGGGAAGTGGTCTGACCCAGACTAATTAACAGTTTGAATTTTTTTTTTAATATAATTTTTTTAAATCTCCGGTAACAGCAGCTCACGAGCAGAATGTACCAAGGAAGAGGAAATGTTGAGCTCAGCCTAATCAAACATTTTTCTAATCCAAAATTTAGCATAATTAGGTCTTACAGGACCCAAGAGGCCCATGGAGTGTATAAATTACTTACCATATCCCACGGTCCATTAAGTGGAGTATTTGTAAGTCATAAGATAGGAAATTAGGTAAGTCAAGGATCATTAATGCCCCTCATTCCATACAAAAGAGCTTAAGAAATTAATTTTCATAATCTACTTCTCAAGTGCAGCTGTATTCATAAGTATGGTGTAGGGAAAAGAGCTCTTAAAGCCGATAACCTGGGTTCACACTCTTCTTTGTCACCCATTGTCAATGCAACCTTGGTAAAATTACATCTCTAAGATTTTTTTCACAGGTAGAAAGGAGCCATACAGTGAAAAGAGCCTTAAACACAGGATTTTTGTGATGATTACAAATATACTTCAAAATATGTCAAAAATATGTACTCAGATCATAGATTCCCCACCTAATAGCTGTGTAAACTGTTTTTTTTTTTTTTTTTTAATGTAAAAGTGTAATGCTGGTGGTATTGATTCTACACAGCTACTGTGAGCATTGTATGAAATCATGCATGTAAACAGCCTGGTCCCTGGTAAGCTCTCAATTCGTATTAGTTACACAATGAAGATGATAATTAGGAAGGAGAATTGAATGAGGAGGAAGAGAAAGCACTCCCTCTTCAATAAAATTTTGGAGAATTTCTACCAAAATTTCATCCTGATCCATAGCATATCAAATTGTCATTTTGACATTTATCTAAGGTAACTAAACCTTGAAAGAAAAATTATGATGCCTAACTGTCTTAGTTATCTACCACTGCTATAACACAAATACCACAAGTGGATGGCTTTAACAAAGACTTTATTCCCTCATAGTATAGCAGGATACAAGTCCAAATTCAGGGCACAATCTCCAGGGGAAAGCTTTCTTTCTCTGTTGGCTCTGGAGGAAGGTCCTTGTCATCAGTCTTCCTTTGGTGTGGGAGCATCTCAGCGCAGGAACCTCAGGTCCAAAAGACCTGCTCTGTGCCCAGTGCTGCTTTCTTGGTGGTATGAGGTTCCCATGTCTCTCTGCTCGCCTCTCTCCCCCACATCCCAAAAGAGATCAGTCCAAGACACTAACCTAGCTTGAAACCTCATCAATATAACTGCCACTAATCCATCCCACTACATCACAGTGATAGGATCCATAGCATGAAGGAAAATCACATAAACTGGTGAACAATCACATAAAATGGGAGACAGTCACACAACACTGAAAATCATGGCCCAGCCAAGTTGACAGACACTTTTAGGGGACACAGTTCAATCCATGGCACTAATTAAAAATATTGTTGCACATAGTAAATAAAATAACTTATGTAAAATATCGTGCGCGTCATGTCACATGAGAATAACCCATCGTAACTGGTAGCTGGAATTATTATTATTATAATTACTATAATGCATGCTCAATGAAGTCAAATTCTAAAATAAAAATAAGCAACAACAACAACAAAAAAGCCTAAGAGAATAAAAATTCACTCCTCAGAAATAATCACTAGTGATGTTTTCATGAATACCCTTTCACATTTCTAAAAAGAGGGGAAGATGTACTCATTGCCATTTAGATAGTAAAGAGAGAGAAAAAAAAAAGGTACAAAATACATTCCTGCAAGAAAAAAGAGAAGCACAAAATCAAGAGTCTCACAAACCACACTCCACCACCAAAACAAAGAAAGCTCACTTAAATATATGGATCTTGTTAGACTGGTAAAAAAGCCAATTATGCTAGATACTGGTAATAAGACACAAAATATCATTTTTAAAAAAGGAAAAAAAAGTCTGCAGAGAACAATTTTTAAAAATCAGGAAATAAGGAGGCAGACCCAAGATGGTAGAATAGACAAATGCTTCCATCGAGCCCTCTTTACAACAAAGACCGGAAAAAACAAGTGAAACGAGTATATTTGTGACAAGCTGGGAGCCCTGAGCATCAAAGGCAAGCTTAGACAATGAACTGAGGGGCAGGGGAAGGAAGAGACCGTTCTGGAGAGGACTTGCCGGACCTGAATCCCGGGGAGCCCTCAGGCACCATTCCCGGAGAGGTGGCGGTGGCGGCGGGCTGGTCCTAGTGTTCAGCCACAGTTTCATCAGGGAGAAGCAGCCAGCCACACAGCCCACTCACACCTGCAGAACCTGAGGAGAAGGGCTCTCTCGGCAAAAGCTAAGTACTTTGCATATATTTTACGATGCCCCCCACCCCCAAGCCAGCTTCAGTGGCTGAATCCCTAGGCCTGAGATAGACCCTGGTGAGCACATGGAGCCGTCCTCCCGGCCTTGGGGAAGAAAAAAATTTCCAACTGGGGGGAAAAGAGAATTTGCTAGCTCCATTAACTGGGGGAGCTCAGGACAGAAGCGTCACCTGTCCAGGCATAAACCGTCCATGGACCTTGTGTACCTTTCCCTTCTGCATGGACCTGTGTGGGCCTATTTCGGGAGAATAGGCCCTTGTTGGCAAACTCCAACCATTTCAGTGGTGCGATGGAAAGGTGGGTATTTGACATTGCTTTGCCTATTAAACAAGGTCCGCACCTACCCACAACAGGGACCTAAGGACTGGTGGCTCCACTTGGGTTGCCCAGCCACCCGCGACAGGGGTCCAGGGATAACTGGTACCTCCCAGTCCTTACAACAAAAACTTTGGGTGCCCATGGTCCCTCTGTAGAGCCCACCCACCAGCATGCTCTAGGGAACAGAGACATGTTTTAATCAGAGACACTTGAGGGGAGGTTCTCAGCTCCCTGCCTTTTTCAGAGGGTGACCCCCTGCTGCAATCAGATAAGGGTATATACACCAGTCACCCTTGCCCCTCTAAAACTGTAGGACAGAGCCTGTACCACACACTTGATATCAGCTACCTAGAAACCTGAGCTGAATTCATACAAGAAAACTGAATGGACTCCTAGACTGATATACCTGATAACAGCTCTAGCCAGCTGGGGACAGGACACCAGAGCTCCAAAGGTGAAAATAATCAAGCTAGCTCACTCAAGCAACCCATAGGGGTATACCAAAAGAAAACAAAGCAAGCAGCTACAACACAGGAAGCAAGCATAAACTAATACAATAACTTCTAGGTGGCTCAGAGACAACAGTCAATATCAAGTCACATAAAGAAACAGGCCATGATCACCTCAACAGGCTCTCAAAACAAAGAATCCAGGGATCTTTTAGATGAAAGTGCATTCCTGGAACTACCAGATGCAGGATACAAAAGTTTAATATACAGAACCCTTCAAGACATCAGGAAGAAAATGAGGCAATATGCAGAACAAGCCAAGGAACACACAGATGAAGCAACTGAAGAACTCAGGAAGATTATTCAGGAACATAATGAAAAGTTTAATAAGCTGGAAAAATCCGTAGACAGATAGCAATCAGAAATTCAGAAGATTAACAATAAAATTACAGAATTAGATAACTCAATAGAAAGTCAGAGGAGCAGAATTGAGCAAGTAGAAGCTAGGATTTCTGAACACAAAGATAAATCACTTGGCACTAATATATTTGAAAAAAAATCAGATAACAGAATAAAAAAAACGATGAGGAAACCTTAAGAATCATGTGGGACTCTATCAAGAGAAATAACCTATGAGTAATTGGAGTACCAGAACAGGGAGGGATAGCAGAACATACAGAGAAAATTGTTGAGGATTTGTTGGCAGAAAACTTCCCTGATATTGTGAAAGATGAGAGGATATCTATCCAAGATGCCCATCGAATTCCACATAAGGTAGATCTTAAAAGAAAGTCACCAAGACATATTATAATCAAGCTTGCCAAAACCAAAGATAATGAGACAATTATAAGAGCAGCAAGGGATAAAAGAAAGTCACCTAGAAGGGAGAGCCAATAAGAATAAGCTCAGACTACTCGGCAGAAACCATGCAGGCAAGAAGACAATGGGATGACATATTTAAAAAATTGAAGGAAACAAATTGCCTGCCAAGAATCATATACCCATCAAAACTGTCTCCTAAATATGAAGGTGAAATTAAGACATTTCCAGATAAACACAAGTTGAGGGAATTCATAAAAACCAAACTACAAGAAATACTGAAAGGAGTTCTTTGGTTAGAAAATCAGTAATATCAGGTATTGACCCAAACTAGAACACTGGGCAGAGCAACCAGAAGTCAATCCAGACAGGGCAATCCAAAACAAACAAACAAAGCAAGATTAAAAAAAAAAAAAAAAGCCCAACATAGGGTAACAGCGATGTTATTACATAAAAGAAGACAACATTAAATAATAAAGAGGGACTAAGAAATGTAATAATACACCTTCCATATGAAGAGGAAGATATGGCGATACAAAGAAATAAAAGTTAGTTATAAATTTAGAAAAATAAGGATAAATAATAAGCTAAACACAAAGGAGACAAACTATCCTACTCATCAAAATAAAATACAAGGGAAAAATACAGACTCAGCAGAAACAAAATCAACAACAACAAGTATGAGGAAAGGACAATATATAAAGAAAATCTACTCAGCAAATAAAATCAAATGGGAAAAAGAAGCTGTCAACACACAAAAAAAGACATCAAAATGACAGCACTAAATTCATACCTATCCATAATTACGCTGAACGTAAACGGACTAAATGCACCGATAAAGAGACAGACAGTGGCAGAATGGATTAAAAAACAAGACCCATCTATATGCTGCTTACAAAAGACACACCTCAGACTTAGAGATACAAACAAACTAAAACTCAAAGGATGGAAAAAATATATATCAAGCAAACAACAATAAAAAAAGAGCAGGAGTGGCAATATTAATTTCTGACAAAATAGACTTTAAAGTTAAATCCATCAGAAAGGATAAGGAAGGACACTATATAATGATTAAAGGGACAATACACCAAGAAGATATAACCATATTAAATATTCATGCACCCAATGACAGGGCTGCAAGATACATAAAACAAACTCTATCAGCATTGAAAAGTGAGATAGACAGCTCCACAATAATAGTAAGAGGCTTTAACACACCACTTTTGGTGAAGGACAGGACATCCAGAAAGAAGCTCAATAAGGACACGGAAGATCTAAATGCCACAATCAACCAACTTGACCTTGTAGACATATACAGAACACTCCACCCAACAGCAATCAACTATACTTTCTTTTCTAGTGCACATTGAACATTCCTAGAATAGACCACATATTAGGCCATAAAGCAAGCCTTAGCAGAATCCAAAACATTGAAATATTACAAAGCATCTTCTCTGACCATAAGGCCATAAAAGTGGAAATCAATAACAGGAAAAGCAGGGAAAAGAAATATAACACTTGGAAACTGAACAATACCCTGCTTAAAAAAGACTGGAGTATAGAAGACATTAAGGATGGAATAAAGAAATTCATAGACTCCAATGAGAATGAAAACACTTCCTATCAGAAGCTTTGGGACACAGCAAAAGTGATACTCAGAGGCCAATATCAATAAATACACACGTCCAAAAAGAAGAAAGGGCCAAAATCAAAGAACTAACCCTGCAATTTGAACAAATAGAAAGAGAGCAACAAAAGAAACCCACAGGCACTAGAAGAAAACAAATAATAAAAATTAGAGCTGAACTAAATGAAATAGAAAACAGAAAAAAAAATGAAAGAATTAACAAGACCAAAAGCTGGTTCTTTGACAAAATTGATAAACCATTGGCCAAACTGACAAAAGAAAAACAGGAGAGGAAGAAAAGAACCCGAATAAGAAATGAGATGGGTGATATTACAACAAACTCAACTGAAATTAAAAGAATCATATCAGATTATTATGAAAAACTATACTCAAACAAATTTGAAAACCTAGAAGAAATGGATGAATTCCTAGAAACACACTACCTACCTAAACTAACACAAACAGAGGTAGAACAACTAAATAGACCCATAACAAAAGAAGAGACTGAAAAGGTAATCAAAAAACTCTCAAAGAAAAAAAGCCCTGGTCTGGACGGCTTCACTGCAGAGTTCTACCAAACTTTCAGAGAAGAGTTAACACCACTACTACTAAAGGTATTTCAGAGCATAGAAAAGGATAGAATACTACCAAATTCATTCTATAAAGCCACCATATCCCTAATACCAAAACCAGGTAAAGACACCACAAGAAAAGAAAATTATAGACCTATATCACTCATGAATGTAGATGCAAAAATCCTCAACAAAATTCTAGCCAATAGAATTCAATAACATATCAAAAAAATAATTCACCATGACCAAGTGGGATTCATACCAGGTATGCAGGGATGGTTCAACATTAGAAAAACAATTAATGTAATCCACCACATAAATAAAAGACAAGAATCACATGATTTTAACAATTGATGCAGAAAAGGCATTTGACAAAGTTCAACACCCATTCATGATAAGAACTCTCAGCAAAATAGAAATAGAAGGAAAATTTCTCAACATAATAAAGGGCATTTATACAAAGCCAACAGCCAACATCACCGTAAATGGAGAGAGCATGAAAACGTTCCCATTGAGATCGGGAACCAGACAAGGATGCCCTTTATCACCACTCTTATTCAACATTATGCTGCAGAGCCTAGCCAGAGCAATTTGGCTAGATAAAGAAATAAAGGGCATCCAGATTGGCAAGGAAGAAGTCAAAGTATCTCTATTTGCAGATGACATGATCTTACACACAGAAAACCCTAAGGAATCTTCCAGAAAACTACTGAAAATAATAGAAGAGTTCAGCAGAGTATCGGGATACAAGATAAATATACAAAAATCAGTTGGATTCCTCTACACCAACAAAAAGAACATCAAAGAGGAAATCACCAAATCAATGCCATTCACAGTAGCCCCCAAGAAGATAAAATACTTAAGAATAAATCTTACCAGAGATGTAAAAGACTTATACAAAGAAAACTACAGTACACTTCTGCAAGAAACCAAAGGAGACTTATATAAGTGGAAGAATATACCTTGCTCATGGATAGGAAGACTTAATGTTATAAAAATGTCTGTTCTACCAAAAGCGATCTATACATTCAATGCAATTCCGACCCAAATCCCAAGGACATTCTTTAATGAGATGGAGAAACAAATCACCAATTTCATATGGAAGGGAAAGAGGCCCCAGATAAATAAGGCATTACTGAAAAAGAAGAACAAAGTGGGAGGCATTACTTTACTTGATTTTAGAACCTATTATACCACCACAGTAGTCAAAACAACCTGGTACTGGTACAACAACAGATACATGGACCAATGGAACAGAATTGAGAATCCAGACATAAATCCATCCACATGTGAGCAGCTGATATTTGACAAAGGCCCCAAAAGAGTTAAATGGGGGAAAGACAGTCTTTTTAACAAATGGTGCTGGCATAACTGGATATCCACCTGCAAAAAAATGAAACAAGACCCATACCTCATGCCATGCACAAAAACTAACTCAAAATGGATCAAAGACCTAAATATAAAATCTAAAACGATAAAGATCATGGAAGAAAAAATAGGGACAATGTTCGGAGCCCTAATACATGGCATAAACAGTATAGAAAACATTATAAAGAATGTAGAAGAAAAACTAGATAACTGGGAGCTCCTAAAAATCAAACACTTATGCTCATCCAAAGACTTCACCAAAAGAGTAAAAAGACTACCTACAGACTGGGAAAAAGTTTTTAGCTACGACATTTCTGATAAGTGCCTGATCTCTCAAATCTACATAATACTGCAAAAACTCAACTACAAAAAACCAATAACCCAATTAAAAAATGGGCAAAAGATATGAATAGACACTTCACTAAAGAAGACATTCAGGTAGCTAACAGATATATGAGGAAATGTTCATGATCATTAGCCATTAGAGAAATGCAAATCAAAACTACAATGAGACTTCATCTCACTCCAACAAGGCTGGCATTAATCCAAAAAACACAAAATAATAAATGTTGGAGAGGCTGTGGAGAGATTGGAACACTTCTACACTGCTGGTGGGAATGTCAAATGGTACAACCACTTTGGAAATTGATTTGGCGCCTCCTTAAAAAAAAAAAAATTTTTTTTTTTTTAAGAAGCTAGAAATAGAGCTGCCATACGATCCAGCAATCCCACTCCTTGGAATATATCCTAGAGAAATAAGAGCCTTTACATGAACAGACATATGCGCACCCATGTTTATTGCAGTACTGTTTACAATAGCAAAAAGATGGAAGCAACCAAGGTGCCCATCAATGAATGAATGGATAAATAAATTATGGTATATTCACACAATGGAATACTACGTATCGATAAAGAACAGTGAGGAATCTGTGAAACATTTCATAACATTGAGGAACCTGGAAGGCATTATGCTGAGTCGAATTAGTCAGTTGCAAAAGAACAAATATTGTATAAGGCCACTATTATAAGAACTTGAGAAATAGTTTAAACTGAGAAGAAAACATTCTTTCGTGGTTACAAGAGTAGGGAGGGAAGCAGGGTGGGAGAGGTGTATTCACTAATTAGATAATAGATAAGAACTACTTCAGGTGAAGGGAAAGACAGCACACAGTACAGGCGAGGTCAGCACAATTGGACTAAACTGAAAGCAAGAAGTTTCCTGAATAAACTGAAAGCTTCAAAGGCCATCGTAGCAGAGGCAGGGGTCTGGGGACCATGGTTTCAGGGGACATCTAAGTCAATCGGCATAATAAAATCTGTTAACAACAACAACAACAAAAAATCAGGAAATAAAATGTCACATAATTCAACTCAAGAAAGTTTCCCCCTCCTAAAACACAGCCATGAAGGAATTGAAAAATGTATGTCTACATTTGTACAAGTTTTCAATTGTGCAAAACAAACTACCACAAACTTACTGGCTTAAAACAAAACATTTACTATCTATTTTTGTAGGTCAGTAATCTGAACAAAGGTTAGCTGGGTCCTGTTATAGCATCATTTCAAAGTACAAAATCTCATCGTCTCATCTAAATCTCAGCATCTCAATAGGTCGAAGTCCAAAAAATCTCACCCATATCTCATCAACCCAGTGTCTAAAATCTCAGCATCTGATCAAGATCTCCTCATCTTATACAGCAATGTCTGAAATTTCATCTAAATCCTTCAGTTCAAAGTCCAAATTCTCACCATATATATCATCTAAAGCAGGTTTAAATGGAGCTCCTAGGTGTAACCATGAAGTACAGCTCTTGGAGCACAGTTCTTCTCCATTTGTGAACCTATGAAAACTAAAGAGACAAGATATGTGCTCCCAACAATTCCCACATACAATGGTGAGACAGGCATAGGATAAAAGCTAGAGACATTCCAGTTCAAAAAAAAGGAAAAATAGAAGGTAAAAAGGAGTTACTATTCTACCACACTTATGAAATCCACCTAGGAAAATGGAAATTTCTTGATTAGGTTCCAGGACCTGGGAATAGCTCTTCTTGCTCCCAGCTCTGATCTCTGGGCTCTTGGCTCCAAGCTCTAAGTCATCTTTCCTTTTTCCTTAAAAGTATCACATGCTTGCTGCTGAGTAGTTTTATCAGCCTACTTACCACCAGTGGAATTTTGGGGGTCCAACAGCCTCCTCTCATTTTATTCTCTCTCTGCCCCTTTTTGTCCAAGCTGGCACGGTTACTGCTAAAACAATTTTCTAAAGAACTTGGTGGGTTTTACATGGATTTTACTGTATTAGACAAAAGCTACATCTACAAATCTTTTCAAGATAATCCTTTTTCTATCTTTGGCTCCTGCTGAGTTGGCTGAGGGACAAAGCCCTTAAACTTCTTGGGGACATCATACCTTAATCTCTGGAAAGAGACTTTTTGTGTGAATGAATGTTCTAATATTTTGATCTAAAGTTTTAGCAAAATGTTCTACAGTCACACACACAGTCTTTTCTTGATGCCAAATTTTCAACAGCTGTTTCTCATTTTGGGGATCTTTTGCCATCTGGAGAGAATTTTCAAAATCATCTGGTTCTGTTTTTGTGTTTGTTTGTGTATGGTTCTTCCTTCTTGCATCTTATTATAAGCAGTGAGAAGAAACCAGGTAGCACCATCAACACTTTGCTTGGAAATCTCCTTAGATGTATATACATAGTCATCACTTACAAGTTCTGATTTTCACAAAACTTCAGGAGACAGTTTTGCTAAGCTTTCTGCCACTACATAACAAGAATTCTCCCTTCTCCAGTTTTTAATAATATGTACCTGGCTTTCTTCTGATCCCTTACTGGCAGTGTTCTTAAAGTCTAGATTTCTTTGAATAGCTTGTTCATGAATATTTAGGCTTTCTGTATCATGCTCCTCAAAATTCTTCCACCTTCAGCCAGTTCTAAAACTGCTCCCACATTTTTAGCAACCTATTTCCAGGTGCCAAAATATGTATTAGTTTTCTATGACTGCATGACAAATGACCACATCTTACTGCTTTAAAACAATTGCCATTTATTATCTCTCAGTTTCTGTCGGTTAAAAAAACAAAAACAACTGCCGTCAAGTCGATTCTGACTCATACCAATCCCGCAGAGTTTCTAAGTCTGTAGATATCAATGAAAGCAGATTGCCACATCTTTCTCCCAGGAGCTGCTGGTGGTTTTGAACCACCAGCTTTTTGGTTAGCAGTCAGTCATGTTAGGTGTAACGTAACTGAGTTCTCTGATTAGGATCTCAAAAGACTGCAGTCAAGATGGTGGCCCGAGTTGAGTTCTCATCTGGAGTTTGGGGTCTTTTTCCAAGCTCCTTCAGGTTGTTGGCAGAATGCAATCAGTTTTTTGTAATTGTGGGACTGAGGTTCCTACATTCTCTCTTGTTATTGCTGGAGAGTCACTTTTAAATCCTAGAGACCACCCTCTGGTCCTAGCTATATGGCCCCGTCATAGAAAATTCACAAAATAGCTTCTTGCTTTCTTCTAGATCAGCATCAGCTTCTTGTCTTTTTAAGAGCTCACCTAATAAGCTCAGGCCTACCCCGCAAAAAACTTCCTTCGATGAACTAATTAGGAATCTTAGTTGTGTCTTCAAAATTACTTTTGCTATGTAACATAACCATGAGAATGGTATGCCATCATGTTCACACGTTCCGTCCGCACTCAAGAGGAGGCAATTATACAGGGCATGCATTACAGAAGTTGGGAATTTGGGGAGCTATCTTAGAAGTCTGCCTACCACAGCATACCAAACCAAATGAATTAAATATATTCAAACAAGCATCTGAGGATATGAAAAACCAACTTGAATTGGAAATTCAGAAATTTTAAAAGAAATTAATAAAAATAGGGATAAAAAAGTTGATTAAACTCAGAAATGAATTTAATAAAAGCACAAAATTATCTCAAAAATTTAAAATACAAGCTGCCCAAATGAAAATAGACACAAATTAAATTTTAATAATGGACATTGAAGAAGGCAGTAACACAACAAAGAGAATGCAAATGGCAAAAAGAAAAAAAAATGAGAGAATAAGACAGAATAAGAAAGAAGACTCTTCATATTGTAGAGTTCCTGAAGAAGAAAAATAAAACAATGGAACAGAACTATATTTAAAAATATAGTCAAGAAAAGTTTACAAATGTTGTAAAATACCTGAATCTAAACATTAAAAGGGCTCATCAGATATCTGGGAATATTAACCCAAAACGATAACAACAAAACCTATCTTGATAAAAAAAAGTTGATTTCAAAAATAAGCATAAAATCCTTAAGACCTCCAGGCAAAAAAGCCAATAACTTACAAAAGCAAAATAACAAATTAAAAAAAAAAAATCTAATATCAGGTTTCTGAAAACCCACACAAAGCAATCCATTAACAGAGCAGCAATTAAAAACAAAAAAACACCTATGAACCAGTGATTTTATATTCATCAAGCTATGTTATATTTATCAAGACTATATAAAACGGAAACACTGGTGGCATAGGGGCTAAATGCTACAGCTGCTAAGCAAAAGGTTGGCAGTTCAAATCCACCAGGTGCTCCTTGGAAACTCTATGGGGCAGTTCTACTCTGTCCTATAGGATCACTACGAGTCAAAATCGACTCAACGGCAATGGGACAATGCGCGGATTTAAAACAATTTTCAACATACAAGATATTAGAGTATTCTGACCCCATCAGCCCATCTTGATGACTATACAAAAATGATGTACTTCATTCAAACAAATGATGACAGAGGAAACTTTAGCAAAAAACTTCAGTGAATGGCAAACCCTTAAAAATATTCAAATAATCATGTATAACTAAAACAAAAGTAGAGATAAGGATGCAATATCTGTTAAAAAGTAGAAATAACCAATTAAAAAATTGGAAAAAAATAGAAAAAGGTCATTATTTTACAGTCAATAAGTGTGTGTTATAAGTACCAAAGCCAACAAACAAAAAATCCTGAAGAACAAGTTACTAAAAAAAATGTACAGCTAGAATGCTCCTTAGAAGCAAGGATGGCAAGATTTCATCTCACATAATTTGGACATGTTATCTGGAGGGGTCCGTCCCTCAAAAAGGACATCATGCTTGGTAAAGTAGAGGGTCAGTGAAAAAGAGGAAGACTCTCCGCAAGATGGATTGACAAAATGGCTGAAACAATGGGCTCAGGTATAACAACAATCATGAAGGTGACGCAGGACAGGGCAGCATTTTGTTCTGTTGTACATAGGATCACCATAAGTCAGAATTGACTTGACAGTATCTAACAACAACAATATATTTCATGAAGAAACTTAGGAAATATAGCAAAATACAAATAATTAAAAATATTAAGATGAGGTTGAGAAATACAAATAAGTCATAGCAATAAGTATGAGTGTGCTTAATTCATCTGTTAAAATAAAATACGTATAATCTGAATCACCAGTCAAAACCCAGCTATATACTGTGTGCAAAATACACACCTAATACAAAGCGATTCAAGAAGACCAAAAATAAAAGCAATGGACAATCATATACCAGGCAAAACTGGGAGTAAAAGATAGCAAGGAAACAATCCTGACATTATGCAAAGTAGATTTCAATCCCCAAAGTATTAAATGTGACAATGAAGGATACTGTTTAATGTTAAAAGACACAACGTATTATGGAGATAGAACACTTACGAATGTTTATGCACAGCAAAACACATTTATGAAGAAAATATTATGAGAGGCACAAGTAGACATAAACAGAAAAACACTTACTGTGGAATACTTTAGAATACCACTCTCAGCTCAAGGAACATCAAGTGGGCAAAAATAAATAAGAATACAATAAAAGTATAAGAATATAAACAACAGAGTAGATTTTATGCATATATAGTGGACTGTACATATGATATTAAAGAATACATATTCCTCTCAAGTGTTCATTCACAAAAATTGATCATATACTAGGTTACAAAGAAAACACTGGTAATTGTAATAAAGTAGAAATATCACACACATTCTGTAATCACAAAAAAATGAAACTAGAATTCCCTAGCAAAAAGGTAAAAACCCTTCCCCCTGAAAATTAAGAAACCTCCTATTAAATGATTTCTGGGTGAAAGGTAATAATGACAATAAAAGCTATCAGAATATATAGGATAAATATAAAGCAATATTCAAAGGAAACAGCAAACACTTTTATCAACAAAAAATGAAAGAGTAAAAATAAACCAATTAAAAATCCCACCTAAAAAAATCACACAGAGAAAAAGAATAAGTAAGTCAAAAGAAAACACAAGGAAGGAAATAATAAAGAAAAAAAAATTAATCAAGAAGGAAATAGAAAAGCTAGTTAATAAATCAAAAACATATGTTTTAAATTAGCAACATAAACAAACCACTACTAACTTAATTAAAAGGAAAAAAAGAGAAATCATAAACTTACAAAATAAGAATTGACAAGCAGAAAATAATCATTGAAAGAGCAGGACTTAAAAATAAACAGGAGACCATTTTGCAGATCTCTATAAAAGACATTTGAAAATTTAAATGAAATGGAAAATTTCCTAGGGAAATGGAGATTACCAAGTTTACCACATTATACTTAGAAAGCTTAAACAGAATAATTTCCACAGAAGAAATACAGGAAGCTATTAAAGAACTACCATAAAAAAAGCATTGGGCAAAATTGTTTCATAGTGGAATTCTATCAAACTTTCTATCAAACCTCCAAAGACCAGATAGCCCCAATGCTCTACAAATTATTACAGAACACTGAAAGAAAGGAAAACTTCCTAATTTCTTTTATCAAGCAAATAAACATTAATACCTAAACGAGATAAAGACACTGAGAAGTAAAGCTACAAACTAGTATCACTTCTCAATATTAATGCAAAAATTCTAAACAAAATATTAACAAGCAGATTCTAACACCACATTAAGAAAATAATACATCATGACTAAGTGGGATTTCTTCCAGGTATGCAAAATCAGTTCAATATTATGAAATCCATATATATCCTATAACATATTAATCATTAAAGAAAGAAAGTACGTAATTATCTCAGTACATACTGAGAAGGCCTTTGCCACAGTTCAACCTCTCTTCATGATAGAAACACTCAAGAAATATGAATTGAGAGATACTTTCTTAACATGATAAAATATACTTAATTTTTTTTTAAATCAGTGTCATATTAGACAGGGAAAAATTACATTTTCAATAACATCAGGAACCTGCCATGAATACTCACTATCTTTGGTACTATTCAACAATGTATTAGAGGCAGCTGATAGAAGACATGGAAATTGATTAATAAAAATTTTTACAAAGCTGTAAAACTATCTGTATTTGTACATTAAATGGTAGTGTACTTGGAAAATTCTAGAAAATCAATGATGAAAAATTCTGCAATTAATTCAAATAATAAAAGGATTCAGTGAAGTAGTGGGATATGAAATTAACATATAAGCATCAATTACCTTCATAAGTGCAAGCGATAAAAAGTGAGAGTATATATTGATAAAGAAAACCCTATTTAAAATAAGAGCAAATTACTAAAATTACTAAAAAACACAAAAGCATACTTGAACAAATAAAAGATACCCTCTTAAATAGGATGAGTTAACATTATAAAGATGTCAGTTCCCCCTAAATTAATTTGTAAATTTAACTGAACAATTAAAACCAACCAGAATGTGAGGGAATCCAAAATGGAGAACAAGCTTAACTGTACTATAAATTAATAATACAACAACACTGAAGAAAGTAGGGAGGAAAACAGTAATTTGACTGAATATTCTAAGGTTAAGAAGAAAAAATAAAAGAACATAAATGCTATTAGGAAAAAAAAAAAGTTCCCATCAAGTGGATAATGACCCTATAGGACAGAGTAGAACTGACAAATAGAGTTTCCAAGGAGTGCCTGGTGGATTCGAACTGCCAACATTTTGGTTAGCAGCTGTAGCTCTTAACCACTATACCACCAGGGTTTCCATAAATGCTATAATCTATTTAATAAAAAGTTTCTCACAGGGTCACAGGATTATGGGTTAGTAATTCTGAAACTGCTTTATATGCATACTAGAGTTGAACAAATAAGTTGATATACGTAAAGAGACCTTGGTCTTTCACTATTGCAGAAAGAAATTACAAAAAAAGAGAAAAATCTAAAATAAATAAAATCTGAGGAGTTGAATTACAATCTAAAGAATCAATATAAACTCATGACGGATAAATGATAGATAGAAAGATGATAGATGCCAGAAAAAAAAAAATAGCTATTACATGTATATTAATGGGTCAGAATTGACTCAATGAGTTTTTTTTTTTTTTTTAATGCATACATATATTTCCTAGCTCTATTTGCTGAAGAAGAACTAGAAGTTATGACATCCCAGAGTCATGAGCACATCTAATGCCTACATCTTGGTTTCTAAACACCATTTGCCAGTAAAAGGAACCAGAGTTCCTTAAAGAAGTATGCTGTTTAGACATCACCTACCTCAAGACCAGAAGAACTAAATGATGCCTGGCTACAACTACCAACCATTCCAACCAGGGACTCAACAGATAGCCCTAGACGGAATGGGAGAAAAATGCAGAACAATACCCAAATTCCAAAAGAAAAAAAAAAAAAAAAAGCCAGATTTACTGAACCAGTGGAGACTAGGTGAATCCCTGAGACTATCATCCTGAGGTACTCTTTAAACTTAGAACTCAAACCACTCCCAGAGGTCACCTTTCTGCCCAATGACAGATTGGCCCATAAAATAAATACCACCCATGAGAACTGCGCTTCTCAAAATAATCATTTAGATGAAAAGAAATGGTTAACATTTACCATAGACCAAAGATGAGAAGGGTGGGGGAACAGGGAAGCTAGACAAATGGAAACAGAACAACAAAAATATATCATGACATATTGTAAAGAATGTAACCAACATCACTGAACGATATGTATAGAAATTGTTAAATAAGAACCTAATTTCCTGTGTAAATTTTCAACAAAAACAAAATAAAATATTTTAAAAAAAGGAAAGAAAAGAAATATTTTGTTCTAGAGGTAGGGCAAGAAATATACACAATAAGCCTGGAACACCACTTAATACCAGAAAATTAGGAAGTGCCCCAAGAGAATGGGTGCTTAGTGAAAGAATGCAAGGACCAAACCAAAGGAGCTTCTAATGGCCAAAATTGGAACAAGTTGAGCCGTAGCATAATGACCATATAGGATTTTAACCTATAGAATAAAACAAATATCCGTAATTGTTGTAGGTAGACTGATGGATGTTAAAATTAGTAGGTGGAAATTTGAGGAGAAAAAGTATTTAGCTAGTCTCAAAATATCTCCCTCAAGATATGCATTAAAGACAAAGGAATAGGTCATAACTTTACAGTGGGGCAACACAGCAAACATCACCTTAACCATATAATGGAAACCAACATCACAACATCAACAGTAATAAGATATATCAAGATCATGTACCTCCCGATACGATGCATTGAGAAGGGCACAACAGTATTTTTGTGCTACGCCTGCCAGAAATGCATAACCTCATTTTATTCATAAAAACACAGATTAAGGAACATTCTACAAAATAACTGTTTGGATTTCAAAAGGATAGCTCTGGTTATAGTCTGGATGAAAGATGATAAAAAAAAATTGATGGTCTGGATGAAAGATGATAGCGGCCTGGAATAAGATAGTGTGGTGGAAGGGCACGAAGTTGTCAAAAGCAAAAGTTAGTGATGGACAAACAGGACCTTCTAATGGAGTAGATGCAGGTTTGAGAGAAAGAGAGGAGTCAAAGGTGATTCCATAGTTACAAATCTGAGGAACTTATCTGTACACTGACATGTTAAAGGCTAGATGAGAACAACATCTGTGGTGATAAAATAAAGGCATGTCCTTAAACAAGTTAAAGTTGATGTCTACCATCTAACCAAGTACAGAAGCCAAGGGGGTAGCATAAGATCTGGAATTCAAAGGAAGGGTTGAGGCCAGAGGTACATGTGTAGAAGTTGTTAACATATATTTGATACTTGAAGTCATGGACACATTAGACATCATGTAGGGAGTCAGTGTGGAGACTGAGTCTGGATCACTAAAGACTTAGAGATCAAGAAGATGAGCAGAACCAAAAAAAGTATTTACCTAATGATATTTCATTATTTTTACCATCATTACCACTGTCATCATTCTATATTTTCCCAGCTATCTATGACATATCTAGGCATATTTGATGAATAGATAGGATGGGCCTACCAGAAACCTACTGTAATGAGCGAGTGAGGAGGCTCCTTAAAATAAAATAAAGAAAAAAAAGAACTCAGAGTCAGTCAACCTAGTTAAATAACTTCAGTTATTAGAGGGAAGCAATGATCCTGAGTGCCCATGTGTTAGTTACCATGCAGGTATGTTCTCTCTGCAAAAAAGCTCATGTCTGGATCCCAAGGAGAGGAATAGCGGTTGTTACTTCCTTAAACTCTCCAAGACACTAGCATATGCATAAGCATTCTTTTGAACCCAATAATGAGAGTATAAACAAGAAGAGAGGAAGGGGAACTTCTGGACTTGGCTTTTAAATGGACCCAGCTTTGGGGCCTTGAAAGTCCAAAGAAAAGGAAACAGGGCCCAAGAGGAGCAGTCCTCAGGTAGAAGCAACAATGATGTCCACAATTTTGAGTCATGTACCTAAGAATAAACTCATGTTGCCAACTGGTATATCAGTGGCATTTGGTTGAAGTGGCCATGGTGTCTGTCTAAGGGAGTCGTTCACAGGATGAGTCAGAAGCTAGCTGGAGCTACAGTGCATAATGGTGATCCCAGAACTGGGGGAGTGGAAAGAAATGAGAGATGGCACAGTGTACATGATCAGAGAGCAAGTTACTCAACCCCGCTTAGCCCATTTGCTCATCTGTAAAATGGGGCTGATAACACCACAGAGGTTGTTAAGAGGGTTAAATGAAGTACTGTACTTCATTTAATGTACACAGTAGATTTCTGTGTAGTCAGGGGAGGTCCACTAACTTTCAAGACTCAAAGATCTCCTGAGTCTTGTTATTTTCACTTCCACAGCCTCTCTTTTTGTATAGTAGTATCTCCTTAAATACAAGAAACTAAGTCAAGTTTAAACTGGCTGTTCACCTAGCCAGTTTCCAAACTTAAGCCATTGTGACTTTATGGAAACTCCAAATTGAGTCAGTGTTCCAGGAAAGCATTGGGTGGAATAAATGTGGACTCCAGTTCCTAGAAGTATCTTCAAAGACTCAAATACAGAAAACATGACGTGCCGGACCACAGAGGCTGTGTGGGAACAAAATGGAAAAAGTTTGAAAGCCTGGGTCCCACAAGATGACTTAGAGGCTTTTGGAATGATGTAAAATGCCCCAGCTTCTCTGTTTAAATCTCACCTCCTACTGAGCAGCAATCAAGAACAGTATTTGAAAGCACTAGCGAATCCTGTTTCTCCACTTATTTTCTGTGAGATCCTTTAGCAAGTTACTTAACCTCGCTGCGGTCATGGTAAAAGAGTGATAATATTACTAGCGAAGATTTGTGTGCAACTTACCCTGTGGGCCAGGAACTCTTATGAATACTTTCCATGTATTAACTCGTTCGACCTCCTAAAACATCTGCTGAGGTAAATTCTACTACTGTTCCAATTATAATATTAATTAGCTATTGTACATATCTCATAGATTGGCATAATCAGCTTGGATTGGCATATAAATAGATATTTACTACAATAAATAGTTGTTACGATTATTTGTTATTTTTTTCAAGGCTGGTTCAAGTTCCTCTTGCTAGTTGGCCCATTCCTGACAAGCCCAGCCTGCTGTAATCTCTCCTTTCTTACAGTTCTTTGGCAAATCAAAGCCTTTCTATTCAGTGATGTTGACTTTTCTCCCGGACCTCGCCTTCCAATGCCAGCCTGGTTCGGCAGAAACTTGAAGCAAAAAGTCTTGAATATCACCACCCACACACCCACAATCATACAACCCCATGTGTTATGCCCTCCTGACTCTTACTCACAGTCAAAAGCTGTCTCTCCTGGATAATGCAGAAGGTTTAAAGCCCTGGTTTGCTTTCTCTCTCTCCCAAGACTTTATCAGAAAAATCTGCCCACCCTTTTCTATTTCCAACTGCCAGGTCATTTTTTCTTTTTTTTTTTAACTAAACATCTCCAACATAAGTTACATGTATTAAGAGACTAAAATGTTCACATTTGCTAAAATGTTCTTTGAATACAAATTATGCTGCATGCAAGGCTTCCTTGCCTGTGGAAATCTGACTAAAGAATGAGGAAGGAGGAAGAAACCCTGCTGCTGGGTTTTCCCAGGCCTGTGTTAAGATCCTCTGACTTCCTACAGAGACTCCTGGGACCCAGGAAGCTCAGACATCTGGAGTTTCAGTTCTGGGTGGAACCTAACCTTAGGGTCTGAGAAGCCTTGATGAAGAGGTTAAAGTAGGAAAATAAGACCTGGCATTTCTAAGATGGCCTCCTACCTAAGATGTCTCTTTTGAAAATTATGGCATTAAAGGCCTAGCTTTCCTACAGCCTGTTCTTTGATTTGAATCAAAATTATGTAAATGTAGAAACACCTAGGCAGGTGTGCTCCATTTGCAGGCCCCCTTTATTCTCAGGTAATCTTCTTTCCTTTGGGGGGCTAAATAAAATGTCTTTTATTTAACTTGTGTGTGTGTGTGCATGTACAATCATCACTTCTATTAATTTTCAAAATTATTTTTTATCACTCCACAGAGAAACTCTGTACCCCTTAAGCAATAGCTCCCTATTCCCCCTTTCTCTCCCTACCCCCTGGTGACCACTAACAAACTCTAGTCTCTATAAATTTGCCTATTCTATATATTTCATATTTGTCCTTTTGTATCTGACTTATTTCACTCAGCGTAATGTTTTCACATCATAGCATGGATCAACACTTCATTTTTTTTATGGCTGAACAATACTTCATTCATGTATATTACATATTTTGAACATCCATTCTTCTGTTTAATGGATACTTAGATAAGTTCCACCTTTTGGCTTTTGTGAATAAAGCTGGCAGTCTTTCCAGGGTCATATGACCTGGATAAAATATCAGAGTCACCTCCTTACCTGACTTTATTCATTAACCTCATTAATCAAAGGAGCTTCAAGACCCTGTATCTGAGTGGAGAAGTCAGGGAAGCGAGGAAGCTAGAGTAGAATCAGGGGAACCAATCAGGAGACAACCACTGAAGTCCAGATGAGATACTGCGCACATCTCACCCTTGTTGGAAGGATTGCTTATGCAGACAGACTAAATATGACTCTGAATGTTTTGGCTTCAAGAAGTGGGTGGCTTGTGCTGGACTCAAGAAGAAAGTTTGGGGCATGCTAAATTGGGATGCCTATTAGAGAGCCAGAAACCCTGGTGGCGTAGTGGTTAGTGCTACAGCTGCTAACAAATGGGTCGGCAGTTCAAATCCGCCAGGTGCTCCTTGGAAACTCTATAGGGCAGTTCTACTCTGTCCTATAGGATCGCTGTGAGTCAGAATCGACTCGACTGCAGTGGGTTTGGTTTTTGGGTTTTTTATTACAGAGCCAAATAGGAGTAATGAGTAAGCAGTTGGGTATATAAAGCTGGGCCACAAGGGAGAGGTTAGGCTTCAGGTGTAAATTTGAGAAGCATTAGGGTATTGCTGGATTCAAAGCTTTGGAGTGAAGAAAATGGCCTGGAGAGTATAGAAGTAGAACTGTTTTTAGAGTCACCCCTATGCAGAGAGTACCCAGGTTCTGTGAGGCAGGCCTACTGCACTTTAGATAGGCCCCATAGTGTCTTGAACAGCTCCCTAGGCTTCAAAAAGTCTTCTCTAGCACTTTGGACAGACCTCTTGCACTGCCTCAGGGCCTCTCACTCTCAGAGAGGGTTTCTGCTGCTGCTGACCCTCTCGTGGTCTCAGCTGCTTCAGGGGCTACTGTAGCCCCAAGCTGTTACTGCTCTTGGCCCACTCCTCTCAGACCACTCTGCAGCCACTTCTCAGCTCGATGGATGCCAGCTTCTGCTTCTCCTGGCTTCTGCTGCTGTTTTTTCCAGCTCTTGGCCCACTCCTCTCAGACCACTCTGCAGCCACTTCTCAGCTCGATGGATGCCAGCTTCTGCTTCTCCTGGCTTCTGCTGCTGTTTTTTCCAGCTCTGCCTCTGTGGTCCAGGGTTTCTGCTGCTTCTGCCAGTCCCTTCTGATGAATCTTCCAATCTCTCTCTTATTGCCTGGGCTTTTTTTTTTTTTTTTTAATGTCTCTACCCTGGGGCAAGGACTAGGACGGGTGGGGTGTTCTTCAGTAAAGAGCTTCTGTGTCCCCAGGGCACATGTTCACTTCTCCTTTGAGAACTTAATAATCACTCTCCAACCCAGAAAGTTCAAGTGAAGTTCTGGCTTCCTAGGCTTATAATTGGCCTTACCAAATGGGCCCCCTGAGGCTTAGTCAGCACCGGGCCCCCAAGTGGTCTCTTAGTTGGGTGGTCCCTCACTTATTGCCTCAGTTATGGTCCTACTCTCAGAACCAGGACCAAAGGCCAAATCATCCACTGCAAAGGGGTTCCATACCCCTCAACACATAACACGGGTTAAAAAAAAAAAAAAAGGCTGAGAATCTGTATTTTGGGTTTAATTATTGAAATAGTTTCTTAGTATGTTCTAGAATACCATTGCAATTCTATTCTTATTATATTTATTATTCTTTATCCAGCCACATTTTAGAAATGATATTAGGCTGCTTGTTTTCCTATTTGTTGATCTACCAGTGTGCCATTGAATTTGTCCTCTTTAAAAATACCTGGGAATAAGACAATGATGTTCTGAACCCCTCTCCCACATTTGTAAGGAATTTTATATTTAGCAAAATGTTTTTTGCTAAAATGTTTGCCATCACTGTTCTGTCAGCTTATCATACTGGTAGCTTTCGTATTTCTGTGATGTGGGAAGCTATGCCATAAAAAAAAAAAAACAGCAGGGTCACCCATGGTGGGCAGGTTTCAGAGAGCTCCCAGACTAAGACAGACTAGGAAGAACGATCTGGCAATCTACTTAGAAAAAAAAAAAAAATGGACAGCAAAAACCTTAGAAATAGCGGTGGAACATTGTCTGTTATAGTTCCGGAAGATGAACTCCTCAGGTTGGAAGGCACTTAAAATACAACTGCGAAAGAGATGCCTCCTCAAAATACAGTCAACCTTAATGACACAGATGGAGTCAAGTTTTCTGGACCTTCATTTGTTGACATTGCAAGACTCAAAATGAGAAGAAACAGCTACAAACATCCATTAAAAATCAGAAGGTGGAATGTATGAAGTATGAATCTAGGAAAGTTGGAATTGGTCTGAAATGAAATGGAATTCTAGGCATTACCGAGCTGAAATGGACTGCCATTGGCCATTTTGAATCAGACAATCACATAGTCTACTATGTCAGGTATGACAAATTGAAGAGGAATGGCGTTGCATTCGTCATCAAAAAGAACATTTCAAGATCTATTCTGAAGTACAAAGCTGTCAGTCATAGGATAATATCCACATGCCTACAAGGAAGATCAGTTAATAGGACTATTATTCAAATTTACGCACCAACTCCTAATGCCAAAGATGAAGAAATTGAAGATTTTACCTACTTCTGCAGTCCAAAATTAATCAAACATGCAATTACAGACCAAGAGACAGCTGCTCAAACAGAACAAGGGGATACCGAGTGTTTTATAATCAGGCAAGGTGTGAGTAGGCTTTGTATCTTTGCACTGTACTTATTCATTCTGTATGCTGAGCAAATAATCTGAGAAACTGGCACCTGACAACAATAACAAAATGTTTTTACTCTGCAAATCTGATGCTATTTTCTCCATTTCATTCAATAAATTTATTATATTAGCAAACATTTATTTTGTACTTAATATGGGCCAGGCAGTTTTCTAGTTGCTAGAGATAAGAAGGAAACCCTGGTGGCATAGTGGTTAAGTGCTACGGCTGCTAATCAAAGGGTCAGCAGTTCGAATCCGCCAGGTGCTCCTTGGAAACTCTATGGGGCAGTTCTACTCTGTCCTATAGGGCCGCTATGAGTCAGAATCGACTTGACGGCACTGGGTTTGGTTTGGTTTTGGTTTAGAGATATGGAAGTGAATAAAACTAACATAGAATTTACGTTGCAGAACAGATAGAAAGCAGACAAGGAAATGGAGACAGTGACTTCATTAATGGTGCATGCCTACTTACCCAGGATTCAAACCCAGGACCTCGATTTCTAGTCCAATGCGCTTTGAATTCCATCCAATCTTTCTCTCGTACCTGGCTAGGTTTTCACACAAATGGTTGCTCTGATTGCATCCACTAATGAACTCAGTGATCAAAAATTACATCACTGGGATTACACTTACCCAAGTGCTCTTCACTTTATGGTACAGTAATTCCCTGAGTTAAGGCTGTCCGACTTAAGGACAACTCCACTTGCCCTTTAATGTTATATACATTCGCTCTCACTTTGAAAAGATTAAACCAACTCCTACTCGCAACAAATTCTTTACGCAATCGCCTTCACTTGCGCACTTGCAGCTTTTAAATCTTTGAAAAGTCTTCAAGCCTTTTCTTGCACTAAAGCCATTGCCATTGAGTCGATCCTGACTCATAGCTACCCTAGAGAACAAAGTAGAACTGCCCTACAGTGTTTCCAAGGAGCACTTGATGGATTCTAACTGACGAACTTTTGGTTAGCAGCTGATATGTACATATGTACATGTTCCAATTTACCTAGAAATTCAACTTAAAGACACACTTAGGAATGGGCCTTGTTCATAATCCAGGGACTGCCAGTACACCCTTAGCCACATTTTAACATAAAATGTTTAAGTTAATAAATTATTTTAAAGAATTTTTATTTAGAAAATAAAATGATATATCCTTGTCTCCCTTGAGGAGCCAGTCGGCATACTTCCTTATTTCTTGTTTTGGAATATTTTATTTATATTTTCAGAGAAGTGAAACTATGGAGTAATGAAGTCAGGATAAAGGTAACAGGAGAAGATACAAAGTGAGGAAGAAGGCCGAAATAGGGATCACGTAGCTACAAGATCATGATAATGTAGAAAACAAATTTGGGATATGACCTGATTCAGTCATTCAACATATAGTTATTAAACATGAAATACTTCCTTATCTCAAATAATTAAAAGCACATATTATGTACTTAGGCATGCCTCCATTTGTCTTTGGTTACTATAAATTGTCAAGCGAAGTTGGGATATTGGAGAATCAGTTATATCAAATGCATTCACCCTATATGTGCTTTTTCTTTTATTATTCTTAATTTAATCTGATTTTGTGAAAGTGTGAGTGTGTGACTGTGTGTTTTAGTTTCCCCTGATCCAAATTATGTATTTCTACCTGCTGAGAGTAGCATAATTTAGAATCATGGGACCAATAGTGTAATCCTCACTTAAAACAACAGTAATAAAAGTAAAAACGCCTCCAAAATAATATTTTAGCTGTGTAACTTGCATTTCTTAACGTATTACACAACCAGCTTCATAACAACTTGCACAAACTTCTGTTTTTTCACATATTTTGTCTTCAGTATGCCCTCAGTTGATATGTATCACATATGAAATTTTTGTATTCTTTTATCTATCAATGCTGAATATGAAGTGGAGAGATCGAGCAATGCCTCTGAAGCCAAGATAATGGATAAAGACAGCATCCTTCATGACTTCAGACAGTGAGTGGAAAATACATGCTAAATCCTTCCTAGGAAAAGATAGGACATGCTCTCTTATGGTAATTTTCTTGCCTGCCTGAAGTTTGTCAAGGCAGACAAATTTTTCCCAGTAAGGTTACTGTCATAATCCATATGTATGGATTTGTAGTTTTAGAGAGGTGGAAGGGGATGGGGGGAGGGGCTTAATTGGTAAAAAAAAAAAAAAAAAAAAAACTAATTGGTAGGGAGTGCAAAATCTTTTTCGTTCGGAATTTTGCTTCAGAGTTGAAATGGACACAGTAAAGCCCTAGTTCCATAGACTCCAGCCAGACATTCTAGAAACAATACAATGTCCAAAACTTCTGCAATCTACCATAATCCTTATTTTATTAAATTTGCCTCAGGACCTATAGTGCCATGGCAATTAAAAAGGGGATCCTGGCATGATCACATGGTTATCTTTTTTGTATGTTGAGTTGTTTAGTAAACTAATGTCTGGTTGCTAATGCAAAGTAACAGCTTCTCTACATGAACGTACCCTCCCAGGGTAGTCCTCTGTCCTTTGAGATTGACCCTTTCCCTTTTCACAGCCCTGTCTTTAGGTTTTCCCAGATACCTTTCTTCTCCTGACCAGGAGAGATGTTCAGTCAGTTAAGAGCTGCCCGTGAAATTTTACTGTCTTACAACAACCTTTCAAAAAGGGAAGGGTATTATTTATCCCCACCACTCATCTGTCAGTTTGTTGTGTTTTGGTGGCTTGCATGTTGCTATGATGCTGGAGGTTAAACCTCCAGTAATTCCAATACTAGCAGAGTCACCCATGGTGGACAGGTTTCAGCAGAGCTTGCAAACTAAGACAGACTAGGAAGATCTCCTATTACACAAACTACTTCCAAAATTTAGCCAGTGAAAACCTTATGGATCTCAGAATGTTGTCTGAGACTTCAACTCACTTACTTTGCAGGCAACATCAGGAGAGGCCTATCACAGTGAAGGCAAAGGGAAATTCTCAATGAGACGAATTGTCACAATGGCCCCAACAACGGACTCAAACATGTCAACAATCATGAAGATGGCAAAGGACCAGGCAAGGACATTTCCTTTTCTTATACTCAGAGCTGACTCAAGGCACCAACAGCAACAACAACACAATTACCTTGGATTATGGTAGAGATAAAGTCAGAGAGCAAATTAGGCTAGTGTCTGGTAAAAAAATAGCTGGCTGATAAATGGGTATAGATTGATTTACAAGCCTCATTGTAAACACAGATATAGAAACAAATATACAACTTGTGACTCAAGGACTAATGAGCCAAAAAATAAAAAGATGCTGATTGTATCCAATTTTTATGAAGAGAAGATGATGGTTTTAATTATATTAGTTAGTGAAAAAAAAAAAAGTGAAGAGAGGAAAAAATTCTTTAACTCTTGAAAGTTTTCTACAACTCACTGGGCACTCTGGGATATGTGTGTGCTAATTGCTTACAGAAGACTGTCTATGTTTCATAATATATGCCGGAAGGGGAGTAGAAGTTAGCAAAAATATTGAGCCTTCATGTGGCTTTAGGCCTGACATTTTGTGCTTGGCTTTTCTCATCAAATTTAGGTATTATAACCCATTATAAAAATTGGGGAGAATGTCCAATGTAATTAAAATTGTGAAACAGTTTCCACTATAAGCTTTAATTTTTGGACACGTGAATTTTATGAATAACTCCTCTTTGGTTGAAATTTTCCATCTTCAGTTTCTACCCAAAGCTGATTTCTTTGTTTGTTTGTTTGCTTTGGAAAATTTGAGTATATTCAACTGCCTGAAGGTCAGAACATGGAAAAAATTTATTCTTTTTATTGATTTTGTGGACTACTTAAAAAAAATTATACCAAATTATTTGCATTGCCTGAATTTAAAATTACAAATTTAGAAAGTGAAGCAAGCTTTAGCGAGAAATTTAAAAACTAGAGTAAATGCTTGAAATGAGTTATTCAGATCTTGTTGTTGTCAGGTGCCATTTAGTTGGTTCCGACTCATAGTGACCCTATTTTTTTGACTCATAGTGACCCTATGTAACACAAAATGAAACACTTCCTGGCCCTGTGCCATACTCACAATCATTGTTATGCTGGAGCCCATTGTTGCAGCCACTGTGTCAATCCATCTCATTGACGGTCTTCCTCTTTTCTGCTGACCCTGTACTTTAACAAGCGTGAAGTCCTTCTCCAGGGACTGATCGATCCCTCCTGACAGCATGTCCAAAGTATGTAAGATACAGTCTCGCCATGCTTCCTCCTAAGAAGCATTCTGGTTGTACTTCTTCCAAGACAGATTTGTTCATTTTTTTCAAAGTCCATGGTATGTTCAAGATTTCTAGCTACACCATGATTCAAAGGTGTTAATTCTTCTTCAGTCTTCCTTATCCATTGTCCAGCTTCCACATGCATATGATGTGATTGAAAATACCATGGCTTGGACCAGATGCACCTTAGTCTTCAAGGTGATATCTTTGCTTTTCAACACTTTAAAGAGGTCCTTTGCAGCAGATTTGTCCAATGCAATCCATCTTTTGATTTGACTGCTGCTTCCATGGCTGTTGATTGTGGATCTAAGTAAAATGAAATCCTTGATAAGTTCAATCTTTTCTCCATTTATCATGATGTTGTTTATTGATCCAGTTGTGAGGATTTCTGTTTTCTTTATGTTGAGGTGTAATTTATACCAAAGGGTGTGGTCTTTGACCTTCATCAGTAAGTTCTTCAAGTCCTCTTCACTTCCAGCAAGGAAGGTTGTGTCATCTGCATAACGCAGTTTGTTAATGAGTCTTCCTCCAAACCTGATGCCCTGTTCTTCTCCATATAGTCCAGTTTCTCAGATTATTTGCTCATCATACAGAATAAATAGGTATGGTGGATGGATATAACCCTGATGCACACCTTTCCTGACTTTAAACTACATAGCATTCCCTTGTTCTGTTCAAACAACTGCCTCTTGATCTATGTAGGGGTTCCTCATGAGCATAATTAAGTGTTCTGGAATTCCCATTCTTTTCAATATTATCCATAATTTGTTATAATCCATACAGTTGAATGCCTTTGCATAGTCAATAAAACACAGGTAAACAGGTAAAGCAGGTATTTTCTACTTTCAGCCAGCATCTATCTGACATCAGCAATGATATCCCTGGTTCCATGTCCTCTTCCGAATCTGGCCTGAATTTCTGGCAGTTCCTGCCAATATACCGCTGCAGCCACTTTTGAATGATCTTCAGCAAAATTTTGCTTGCATGTGATATTGGTATTGTTGGATCACCTTTCTTGGGAATAGACATAAATATGGATCTCTTCCAGTCAGCTAGCCAGGTAGCTGTCATCCAATTTCTTGGCATAGACGAGTGAGCACTTCCAGCATTACATCTGTTTGTTGAAACATCTCAATTGATATTCCATCAATTCCTGGAGGCTTGTTTTTTGCCAATGCCTTTAGTGCAGCTTGGTCTTCTTCCTTCAGCACCATTGATTTTTTACCATATGCTACCTCTTGAAATGGTTGAACATGGAACTATTCTTTTTGGTATAGTGACTGTGTATTCCTTCCATCTTCTTTTGATGCTACGTGTGTTATTTAATATTTTTTCCCATAGAATCCTTCACTATTGCAACTGAAGGCTTGAATTTTTTTCTTCAATTCTTACAGCTTGAGAAATGCCAAGTGCGTTCTTCTCTTTTGACTTTCTATCTCCAGCTCTTTGCATGTGTCATCATAATATTTTATTTTGTCTTCTCAAGCCGCCCTTTGACATCTTCTGTTTACTTCATCATTTCTTCTTTTGCTTTAGCTGCTTGACATTCAAGAGCAAGTTTCAGAGTCTCTTCTGACATGCATTTTGGTCTTTTCTTTCTTTTTAATGACCTCTTGCTTTCTTCATGTATGTCCTTTGTGTCAGTCCACAACTCATCTAGTCTGTGGTCATTAGTGTTCAACATGTCAAATGTATTCTTGAGACGGTCTCTAAATTCAGGTGGGATATAATCAAGTTTGTACTTTGGCTTTTGTAGACTTGTTCTAATTGTCTTCAGTTTCAACTTGAACTTTCATATGAGCAATTGATGGTCTGTTCTGCCGTCAGCCCCTGGCCCTGTTCTCACTGATGATATTGAGCTTTTCTACAGATGTAGTCATTTTGATTCCTGTGTATTCCATCTGGTGACGTCCATATGCAGAGTCGCCGTTTATGCTGGTGAAAAAAGGTATTTTCAATGAAAAAGTTGTTGGTCTTAAAAAATTCTATCATCCAATCCCTGGTATTTTTTCTATCACCAAGGCCGTATTTTCCACCTACTGATCTTTTTTCTTTGTTTCCAACTTTTGCATTCCAATCACCAGTAATTATCAAAGCGTCCTGATTACATATTCGATCAATTTCAGACTGCAGAAGCTGCTAAAAATCTTTGGCTTCTTCATCTTCGGCCTTAGTGCTTGGTGCATAAATTTGAATAATAGTCGTATTAACTGATTAGTCTTCCTTGAAGGCGTATGGATATTTTCTTATCACTGATAGTGTTGTACTTCAGGATAGATCTTGAAATGTTCTTTTTGAGATGAATGCAACACCATTCCTCTTCAAGTTGTCATTCTGGCATTGTAGACCATATGATTGTCCAATTCAAGATGGCCAATACCAGCCCATTTCAGCTCACAAATGAAAAAGCAGGGAAACATTGTCTGATATAGTGCCAGAAGATGAGCCCCCCGTGTTGAAAGGCCCTCAAACTGGGGAAGAGCTTCCTCCTCAAATTAGACTCAACCTTAATGACATGGATGGAGTCAAGCTTTTGGGATCTTCATTTGATGATGTGGCAAGACTCAAAATGAGAAGAAACAGCTGTCAGAACATGGAATGTACAAAGTATGAATCTAGGAAAATTGGAAATCATCAAATTCAGATCTTAGAGCAAAATAAATGAATAAGAGATATTTAAGGCAAATTAATTTCAAATTATGTTCTCTCTTTTGTGTCTGTAAAATCTGAGAACATGCCCTCTTGGGTTCTATAAAACTTCAGTAAGTCAAAGATAAAGTCAATCTCATCATATTCCTAATTTCTCTACCTACTTATATCCAGATAGGAAATAAACTCGTCTTCTTGTAGTATTAGTTTCTTAATTTTCATAGAAAAAAATGCCCTCTCATCTCCTCACTCCTTATGCCAGTGTAAATTCCTGATGAATCGGTGACATCAACATTTTTTAAATAAAACTATAGAAAACTTCCATTTTCTGCTCCTATATATAAAGATGCCATCACTCTCGTCATTACGACAAGAAAAAACTGAACTAACTAAAAATCGGTGACTTTCCTTGGACCCACCAGAGAGCTGTGGTTGTAGGGCCAGCTTCTATCCCCAAATCTGGAGATACAGGGGAATCCAGAGAGTTACTGTTGAGATCTGCTCACCGAGATCTGGAGAAGAAACCACTGAAGCCATAAATTAGTAGGAACACTTCAATGATAATTTTGACAAATTGATGGAGGCTGAGTGCAGACTAGTACGAGATTGAGAAACTCCTGGAGCTGCTATCTTGAAGGGGTCATGAACTTTTGTAGGTTTTACCTCCAAGAACTTCACTAGATTATCATGATGATCCACCAAAGTTTCCCTCATGACTCTGAAATAAAGATGTGAAGAAAACCATTGTGAAATAAGCCCAGAGAATTCTCAATAATAACAGCCTACTCTTCCACATTAAAATCTTCACCAAGGGCTTATGTCAGGTGAGGGAGGTGTCATAGACCTTACCACCAAACCAACAGGGCTCCAGTGTAATAGTGGATTACAGCTCAAAGAGCTGAAAGATGTAGATTCTCTCTAAGGAAGAATACTTAAGACAGCTCAAAGTAAAGAGAGGACATAAAAGAGAAATTTAAAACTCCTAACAGCTACAGCTAGAGCAAGCATTAAACAAGGCCCAACTGGAAGGCAAATTAACATAAACCCTCACATTAAAGGCATATGTGTGTGTGTGTGTGTGTGTGTGTGTGTGTGTGTGTATGACATGCCAAAAGGCAAACAAACAAAAAAATGAAACCTGGAGAGACAAAGTAAGCATCAAAACTAGGCTCAGATATAACACAGACAGGGAACTTAAAGTAATTACGATTAGTTTGCCAAGAATTCTGAGAAAAAAAAAGGAGACATTATTGAAGAACAGATGAGTAATATAAGCAGAAAAATAGAAATGCTAAGAAAGAATCAAAAGGAAACTTTAGAAATATTTAAAAACCTGTAACATTAGTGAAAACACATTTGATAGACTCATAAATAGACTAAAAATGGCCAAGAAAATCATCAATGATTTCGAACATATATCAAAAGAAAGGAAATCCTGGTGGCATAGTAGTTACGTGCTATGGCTGCTAACCAAAAGGTCGGAAGTTCAAATCCAGCAAGTGCTCCTTGGAAACTCTATGGAGCAGACCTACTCTGCTTATAGGGTCAAATCTACTTGACAGTAATGGGTTAACGGGCTTGTCAATAGAAACTTTCCAAAATGAAATTAAAGGAAAAAAAGAAAGAAATAGAAAAGAACATCCAAGAAACATGGAACAATTTCAAAAGGTATAAAATATATATAATTGACATACCAGAAGGAGAAGAAATATAGAATAGAGAAGAAGAAATATTTAAAATTATAATGACTAAGAATTTTCAAACATTACACACACAAACCACAGATACAGAAAGCTCACAAAACATCAGACCAGATAAACGTGAAAATTCTGCATCTTGTTATATCATATTAAAACTGCATAAAATCAAAGATTCAGATAAAATTTTGAAAAAAGTCAGAGAAAAGAAATATTTTATCTATAAGCAAGTATAAGAATTATATTTGGCTTATCAGAAGCCATGCACACAAGAGAGGGAAATATTTAAAGTGTTGAAAAGAAGAAATCACCAACCTAAATTCCAATGTCCAAAAAAACTGTCCCTCAAAAGTGATGAAAGACTCCCTCAAACAATAGTGAGGAAATTCACCAGCAGCAGATATGCACTGAGAGAAATGTTAAATTCTTCTGGTAAAGGAAAAATGGTATAGGCTAGAACTTGGATCTACACAAAGAAAGGAAAATAGTCAGAGAAACAATAAATAAGGTGAAATATATTTTTATTATTATTCTGTTCCTAATTGATCTAAAATATAAATTTATTTAAAGTTATAATGTGTCAGGTGATTATAAAATACGGACTAGTGAAATAAATGAAACCAGATATAAGTTACCTGCACTGCATGTAAAGTTATATAGTATCATTTGATGGTGCACTTAGATTAGTTAAAAATATATTTTAAATTCCAGGGCACCAACTAAAAAGAAGTATAATTGATATGCTAAAAAAGGAGATAAAATGAAATCATATTAAATGCAAATTAAAACCAGACTAACCAACCCAATAAGCCATTGCAATCAAGTTGATTCCAATTCATAGCGACTCTATAGGACAGAGCAGAACTGCCCCATATGGTTTTCAAGGAGCGGCTGGTGGATTCAAACTGCAGACATTTTGGTGTGTAGTCGAGTTCTTAACCACAGTGCCACCAGGGCTCCAATTAAAATTAGAGAAGACGTAAAAATTGGGAGAGAGGAGAAACCAAGAACAAGTGTAATGAATAGAAAATAGTTAAAAACATGGCAGGTATTGATTGTACTATATCAATAATAGCTTTAAATGTCCAACAATTAAAATACGAGGATAGTCACAGTGGATTAAAAAAATAAAACCCAACTATATCTTATCTACAGGAAATTCACTTTAAATTCACAGAGGGATTAAGAGAAAAGGGATGGAGAATGATATTTCATACTTCATGTTGTTAGGCACCATCCACTTGGTTCAAACTCATAACGACCCTATGTACAAGAGAAGAAAATGCTGTCTGGTCCTAACACTAATCAAAAGGAAGCTTGAGCAGCTATATTAATTTCAGACAAAGCAGACTTCAGAAAAAGAAAATTTTCATGGATAATGAGGACATTCATAATGATAAAGGGGTCAATCAATAAGGCAAAAATCCTAAAAGCATATGTAAATAACAACAGGGCATCAATACACATGAGGCAAAAGCTGAGAGAACGGCAAGCAGAAACAGACAATCTGCTATTACAGCTGGGGACTTAGACATTCTTCTTTCAGCAATTTATAGAACAAGCAAGCAGAAAAATCAGTAGGGATATACTTAATCTAAACAGCGCTATTAATCAACTTGATCTAATTGACATTTATAGAATAATACTTCATCCAACAAAATCAGAATGCACATTCTTTTTAAGCACACATGTAGTATTCACAAAGATAGACTACATTCTGGACCATAAAACACCTTCATAAATAGAATAAAACATATAAAGTATGTTCTTAAACTACAATGGGATCAACTAAAGTCAAAGTAAAGAAAGCAGCAAAATCATATTTGGATATTTAACCTCTGAATACTTGGAGATCAAACAACATATGTCTAAATAATGCTCAGATCAAAGAAGAAGTGTCCAAAGTTATTTAAAAATATTTGGAACTAAATAAAATGAAAATACAATTATCAAAATTTTGGGGGTACAGTGAAAACAGCGCTTAGAGGAAACTTTACAGCATTAAATGCACACATTAGAAATGAAAGATCTAAAAGCAATAACCTAAGCTTACACCGTAGGAAACAACAGAAAAAAGAATAATTTAAGCTAAAAATAAAAAAGATATAATAAAAATTACAGCAGAAATGAATGAAAGTGAAAACGGAAAAAAAGAGAACCTCCACAAAACCAGAAGTTAGTTCTTTGAAAATATCAATAAATTGATTTTAAAAATCAATGAATCAATAAAATTGATTACAAAAGGAAACTCTAACCAGGCCAATAAAGAAAAAAAAAGAAAGAAATGCAACAAATTACCAATACCTGAAATATAAGAGGAATTATCATTACAGATCCCTGGCTTGTGGAAATAGTTAATGTTCTTAGCAGCTCACCAAAAGTTTGGAGGCTTGAGTTTACCCAGAGGTGCCTCAGAAGAAAGGCCTAGCAATCTACTTCTGAAAATAAAAAAAGTCATTAAAAATTCTATGGGCCACAGTTCTACACTGACCAACACATGGTGTCACCATGAATTAATCAACCCAACAGCAAGTGAGTCTGGACATATTAAGAGCATTAGAAATGAATAGAACAAGGAACTCTTTTTCACAAATATGACAACTTAGAAGAAATAGACCAATTTCTTGAAAGACACAAATTAACAAAACTCATAAAATGAAAAATATATTATTTGAATAGACCTATATAAAGGAAATTAACAAACTTCAAAAAAAATAAGAACCAAGCCCAGCTGGTTTCACTTCAGAATTCTATCAAATATTTAAGGAATAAATTATACCAGTGCTTCATAATCTCTTCATGGTAAAAACAGAGGCAATAGGAGCAGAGAGAACATTTCCTAACTCATGGGCTTTTCTACATTACAATGAACAAATGGAATTTGAAATTGGAGAAGCATTATAATATAACCAAAAAAGAAAACTGAAACACGTAGGTAAAAATCTAATACTATATGCACAGGATCTATTATGTGAAAAGTTACAAAAAAAACGATGAAAGAAATCAAAATGTCAAAATAAATGTAGAGATATTCTGTGTTCATGAATTGGGAGACCTAAGGTGTAAATTCTTTTCACCATACTTATTCAATCTGTATGCTGAGCAAATAACCTGAGAAGATGGGCTACATGAAGAATCTGTCATGAGGGCTAGAGGGAGACTCATTAACAACCTGCAATATGCAGATGACACGACCTGGCTTGCTGAAAGTGAAGAAGATTTGAAGCACTTCCTGAAGAAGACCAAAAACTACAGCCTTCAGTATGGACTCCAACTCAACATGAAGAAAGAAAAAAATCATCACAACTAGACTAAAAGCAACATCGTGATAAATGGAGAAAATACTGAAGCTGACAAGGGTTTCATTTTACTGGAATCCACAATTAATGCCCATGGAAGCATCAGTCAAGAAATCAAATGACGTATTACATTAAGCAAATCTGCTACAAAAGACTGCTTTAAAGGGTTCAAAAGCAAATATGTTACTTTGAGGACTAAGGTGCCCCTGACCCAAGCCATGATATTTTCAAGTCTCATATGCATGCAAAAGCTGGACAATAAATAAGGAAGAAAGAAGAAGAATTGAAGCCTTTAAATTATGGTGCTGGCAAAGACTATCGACAGCCTAAAAAGCAACTGGAAGAAGTGCATCTAGAGTGTTCCTTGGAAGCAGGGATTTCGAGACTTTTTCTCACATACTTGTGACACGTTATTAGGGGCAACCAGTTCCTTAAGAAGGACTACATTCTTGGTAAGGTAGAGGGTCAGCAAGACCCTTTATGAGATGGATTGACACAGTGGCTGCAGCAATGGGCTCAAGCATAACAATGAGAGTGAAGATGACAAAGTGTTTGATTCCATTGTACCTAGGGTCTCTGTGAGATGGAACTGACCCAACCGCAGCTAACAACAACATGAAACAAAAAATGCGCATAGACACAGATCTTACACCTTTCAGAGCAATTAACTCAAAATGGGCCATGGACCTAAATATAAAAATTAAAAACATAAATCTTCTAGAATGAAACACAAGAGAAAAGTGTGACGATACATGTTTAGGCACAATACCAAAGGCATAATACGTGAAAAAAAAATTAGAAGTTGGACTTCATTAAAATTAAAAACTTTTCTTCTGTTAAAGTGTCTGTTAAGAGAATGAAAAGACAAGCCGCAGAAAGAGAGAAAATATTTGCAAAGCACATATCTGATAATGGACTTTAGTTCAAAATACAAAGAACACTTAAAATTCAGTATTAAGAAAATGAACAACCCAAATAATATATGGACAAAGGATCTGAACAGACATTTCATCAAAGAAGATATTTAGATTTCAAATAAGCACGTGAAAAGATGCTCAAAATCATTTGCTATTAGGGAATTTCAAATTAAAATAGCAATGAGATGGCACCACAAACTATTAAACCCACTTACTGCCATCTAGTCAATTCCAACTCATAGCGAACATATATGACAGAGTAGAACTGCCCCATAGAGTTTCCAAGGAGCACTTGCTGGATTTGAACTGCCAACCTCTTGGTTAGCAGCTGTAGCACTTAACCACTACACTACCAAGGTTTCCTACAAAGTATTAGAACGACTAAAATCCAAAAGAACTGATGATACCAAATACTGGCAAGGATTCAGAGCTACAGTAACTCTCATTTATTGCTGGTGGGAATGCAAAATGGTGCAGCCACTTTGGAAGACAGTCTGGCAGTTTCTAAAGCTAAACATGGTATTACCATATAAATCCATCAATTACACTCTTAGGAAATTACCCAGATTATTTGATAACTTACAAAAAACCAAACCAACTGCTGTCGAGTCTATTCCGACTCATAGCGACCCTATAGGACAGAGTAGAACTGCCCCATGGAGTTTCCAAGGAGCCCCTGGTGGACTTGAACTGCCGACTTTTTGATTAGCAGCCGTAGCACTTACTCACTACTCCACCAGGGTTTCCATTTGATAACTTAGGTCTGCACAAAAACTGCATGTAAATGTTTATTGCAGCTCTATTCATAACTGCTGAAGACTAGAAGAAACCAAGATGTTCTTCAATAGATGAATAGGTAAATAAATTGTGGTACATCCATACATTGGAAACAATTTTGTATGATACTGTAATGATGGCTCTATGACAGTATTAATTTATCAAAAGACATTGAACTTTATAGCAAAAAAAGAGTGAATCATAATGCATCCAACAAAAAAAAGTCATTCAGAAAGTTGAATAGTATTAAAAATATAACAAGACAACTCAACTGAATTACAAATGTATGAAAAAAAAAAAAAAACCTTCTGATCGGGTAGGGGAAAAAGAAAGTATTAAACTAAGTAACTTTAGAAATGCATGGCATCTGTAATATTATAGGGAAAAAATAAAAACAAAATCCTGTACTTAATCACTGTAGTCTAATTGATAAAGTTGTTTTTCACTGGAGTGTGGATTAATAATTCTAACACGATTATACATGTGTACTTGAATTATAAGAAAAACTCCCCCTTCTCAAGTATTGATTATACCTAATACACAGTGGTTAAGAGTTCAGCTGCTAAGCAAAAGGTCAGCAGCTCAAGGCTGCCAGCTACTCCTTGGAAACCCTATCTGGAAGTTATACTCTGTCCTACAGGATTGCTATGAGTTGGAATCAACTTGATGGCAACAGCTTTGTTTTTTGTGTTTTTTGGTTTAATAGACTTAAAGTGGGAAAAAGAATAACTTCACACTGGAGAAACTTATGTACTCCAGCTATGAAACCATGGCACTTTACCCCTGTGGTCTTCGTCCTAAAAACACACAACATTTATCTAATTATGAGGAACATATCAGATAAATCCCAATTGAGGGGCATTCTACAAAACACCTGACCAATATTCCCCAAAATTAATCAAGGTAATCAAAAACAAGGAAATTCTGAGAAACTGTTACAGCCAATAGGAACATAGAAGATTTGACAACTAAATATAATGTGGTATTTTAGATGGCATCCTGGGATACGGAAAAGAAATTAAGTAAGAACTAAGAAAAACTTAGTATGAACTTTAGTTAATAATTATATTATCAATATTGGTTCATTAACTGTAAAAAATGTACTGTAGTAATGTCAAATGTTAATAACATAGGAGACTGAGTGTGGGTTACATAGAAACTACCTTTGCAATTTTTCTGTGAATCTAAAATGGTTCTAAAATAAAAAAAACGTTTAAAAATAAAAACATAGTACTAGAATAAGCACCAAAAAAAAAAAATCTGTTGCCGTTGAGTAGTTCCAATTAATAGCGACCCTACAGGACAGAGTAGAACTGCCCCATAGGGCTTCTAAGGAGTGGCTAGTGAAGTTGACCTGCCGACCTATTTGTTTAGCAACCAAACACCTAACCACTGTGCCACCAGGTCTCCAGAATAAGCACAGGTGATAGCAATAAATTCAAACATTACAGTAACCTACCTATCAAAATATAGTAATTATATGGGATACTTATAGGTCAATTCATGATGAAGTACCAGGTATTGGATTTACCTTACCGCCATAATCAGCTGATAAAATATACAAAGCAACAGTTTTCAGGCATTGAACAACACAGAGTACAAGGCTGTGATCACTGAAAAATAGAAATACAGCAGGTAAGCATTACATTCATTCCAGCTTTCTGTTTGAGAGAAACTTCCCAAATCCAACAAAGGAGCCTGGAACCTGAGCTGACAGCAGCAGTATTTCTAAGTGGAGGGAACAATGATGAGAGTTTGGAGCTTCTCAAGTGGCTGGGTAAGGTAAGAAAGGGCTACTAGGGAGGAGAGAGCTTCTCAGAGAAGAAACTACAGAAATCTGAAGTCTCCTAAGTCTCCGGCTGAACACCAAGCTGCTGCATATGTATAGGGTGAGACTATGTGAGGCCTGGAAGAAAACAAGTGCTAAGAAGCTCTGAGCTGAACAGAGGCTCCACAGATTGTGCAGTGCAGTGAATTGTTGGTTTTCTGACAGTCCACTCCAGAAAGATCTTGATGAATGTCTTGTGTATTTCAGTTGATGCATCAAAGATGTTATTCTTAAGAAGCAGAGCTGCTCTATCCCTGCAATAAAGACCCCTCTAGACCAGTCCTAACAATCCCTAAAATCAGGCCTTGACAGGATCAATCTGCCTTAGCACACACAATGTCTATCATACACTAAAAATTACTAGCTATGGGAAGAAGCAAGAAAATGTAATTCAAAGTCAGGACACTCCTCGCCATCAAAAAAAATAAAATAAAAAAAAACAGCAATAGAAACAATTTGTGGATCGTATAGATTAAACAGATGTTGGAATTAGTAGAGTAAGAATTTAAAGGACCTATCCCAGGATGTCTTATTTTCCTAAGGCTGCTGTAAAAAAAAGAAAAGAAAAAAACTAATAAGTAGGTGGCTTTAAAGAACAGAAATTTATTGTCTCATAGTTCTAGAAGCAAAAAGTCTGAATTCAGGATGTGGATGGCGCTATTCTCTCTGTGTGTTTCTGTTGACTCTATGGGAAGATCCTTCTTTGTCCCTTTCAGCTTCTGGAAGCTCCGGGTGTTTTTTGGTGTTTCTTGGCTTGTAGATGGATCCTCACATGCTATCTTCCTTCTGTATGTGACTTTCTTTCCATGTTTGTTTCCTTCTTTTGTAAGACATTACTTAGAAGAAACCAGGATTAAGGTCTACCGTACTGCAGTATGACCTCATTTAATTTAACCAAGAGCAAAGAAAAACTCTACTTCCATACAAGGTCACACTCATAGGTTCAGAGCTTAGAATTTCAATATATTTTTTGGAGGGATAAAATTCAATCCATAACACAGGATTTACATAAAAATATGAACATAAAAAATGAGCCAAAGAGGAACTTCAGCAGGTAAGTAACAGCTATTAATAAAAGGGAAACCCTGGTGGCATAGTGATTAAGTGTTACAGCGGCTAACCAGAAAGTCAACAGTTCAAGTCTACCAGGCGCTCCTTGGAAACTCTATGGAGCAGTTCTACTCTGTCCTGTTGGGTCGCTATAAGTTGAAATGATTCAGCAGGCAACAGGTTTGGTTCTTTTTTTGGTTTATTAATAAAAGAGCCCTGGTGCACAGTGGTTAAGAGCCCTGGCTGCTAACCAAAAGGTTGGCAGTTCTAATCCACCAGCCGCTCCTTAAAAACCCTAAAAAACAGTTCTGCTCTGTTCTATAGGGGTGATATGAGTCGGAATCAACTCAATGACAACAGATATTAAAAAAATCAAATGCAAAATATAAAACTCAAAAATAAAATATCTAAAATTAAAAAAAAAGAATCACTGATGGACTTACTAGAAATTTGGACTTACCAGAGGAAGAGATCAGAGAATTTAAAGATTCAGTTTTGAAACATAAAGAAAAAATAACGACAACAAAACAAAAAAAAAAAATGAATGGAGTCTCAGATTTCTATGTGATTATAGCACTCTTCAAGTCCAGGAGGAGAATAGAGAAAGCGAAATCAAGATAACTAATACTTTACTAAAAAAAAACAAAAAACATATAAACAAACAAAAAAGACAAGAGTTGGAAAAGTATTTGGGTTACATATATCCAAAATATATACATTTTTTAATTCTACATATCAATACGAAAGTAAAGCAGTCCTTTTAAAAAGAGTTTAAAATTTGAGCAGGCACTTTGCAGAAGATGCTATTCAAGTAGTCAAGAAGCATATGGAAACATCTTCAATATCATTAGTCAATAGAGAATGCGAATAAAAATCACAATGTGATACCACTATACTCCACCAGAAGAGCTATAATCAGAAAGACTGACAAGACCAAGTGTCATCAAGGATATGGGATATTTAAGGCTCTTTTATACTGCTGGTTAAACTATATATTGGCATAACCATTTTTTAAAACCAGTAGTACACACTACAGCGAAGCCTGCTGAATGAGCCAACAATTAAACTTCTGGGTATATATTCATGGGAAAATAGTACGTACTTCCATCAAAATACCTCCATAAAAATGTTCACAGAAGTTTTATTAGTAACAGCCCAACACTGAGAATAATTCACCTGTCCATCAATAAGGGAATGGGTAAATTGTTATATATTCATAGTGTTACACTATACCATAGCGAATGCAACAAACTTCGGCTATGCGTAACAACCTGTATGATTCTTACAAACAAAAATCTTTAATGAAAGAAGTCAGACATGGAAAAAAGTATTCGTTCATTTAAAAAACAACCAAATTAATAAACAGTGACAGAAGTCAGAAAAATGGTTATCTTTGGAGTGAGTATTGACAAGGGAATTTTCTGGGGTGCTGAAAATGTTCTATATCTTGACGTGGATGGAGGTTTACAACAACATATAGATACATAAAAATTCATCATGTCGTACTCCTAAGAAATAAATATTTTCCTTTATGTCAGTTAAAAATCAATAAAAAAGAAAACTTAAGCAAAAAAACAAAACAAACAAAAAAAGAGATGTCAGATGTAAACGTATTTCAGAAATAGTAAAGCCCTAAAAACTGTAAGTGAAAGACATTGCACTTGTTCAATTAATAACTGTAAAATAAAACAAAAATTAGGTAATTACAATTGTGGAAGTCAGAAGTCTAAAATGGCTCTCCAGAAACCTGCAGTTTAGTAATTTACCTGTATAATCCTCTCTACTTGAGTATGGAGATGACCCATGTGTATGGTTGTGTATCACTCCCATGATTCCAATGTAGTTAAGGTTCCTCATCAGTTGATTCTGAGTTAATCAAAAACAAGATTATCCTGGGTGGTCCTGATCTAATCAGTTGAGCCATTTTAAAAAAGTGCTCCAGGTAAAAGACAAGAAACAGCAGCAGACACTCTTTGGTTGGCATTGCAGAAGCAATCTGCCATGTTATGGAGAGGGCCCCATGGTAGTGAGTGGTAGTCTGCCTCCAGGAATAAGGGCTTCAGTCCTTACAGCTGCGAGGAACTGAATTGTCTGCAATCATTGGGTTTGGAAAAGGACTCCAAACCTCAGATGAGAATCACAGTCCTCCTCAACAGTTTAATTTCAACTTTGTGCAACCCTGAGAAAATAATCCAGCAAAGTTGTGCTCACATTTTTGATTTACAAAAATTGTGAGATAACAAAGGAGTGTTGTTTCAAGACATTAAGATTGTGGTCATTTACTATGTTGTTGTTAGGTGCTGTTGAGTTGGTTCCAACTCACAGCAACCCTATGCACAACAGAACAAAACACTGCCCCATCCTGCACCATGCTTACAATTGTTATTATGCTTGAGCCCATGGTTGCAGCCACAGTGTCGATGCATCTAATTGAGGGTCTTGCTCTTTTCCACTGACCCTCTACTTTACCAAGCATGATGTCCTTCTCCAGGGACTGATCCCTCTTGACAACATAGCCACAGTATGTAAGACGCAGTAGCGTCTTCCTTGCTTCTAAGGAGCATTCCAGTTGTAGTTTTTCCAAGACAGATTTGTTCGTACTTTTAGTAGTCCATGATGTATTCAATATTCTTCACCGAAGCCACAATTTAAAGGTACCAATCCTTCTTTGGTCTTCCTTATTCATTGTCCAGCTTTCATATGCATAAGATATGATTGAAAATACCATGGCTTGAGTCAGACACACTTTAGTCTTCAAGGTGACATCTTTGCTTTTCAACACTTTAAAGAGGTCCTTTGCAGCAGATTTGCCCAATGCAATGTGTCTTTTGATTTTTTGACTGCTGCTTCCATGGGTGGTGATTGTGGATCCATGTAAAATGAAACCCTTGACAACTTCAATCTTTTCTCTGTTTATCGTGATGTTGGTTATTGGTCCAGTTGTGAGGATTTTTGTTTTCTTTATGTTGAGGCATAATCCATACCGAAGGCTGTGGTCTTTGATCTTCATTAGTAAGTGCTTCAAGTCCTCTTCACTTTCACCAAGCAAGGTTGTGTCATCCACATAACGCAGATTGTTGATGAGACTTCCTTCAATCCTGATGTCCCGTTCTTCTTCATATAGTCCAGCTTCTTGGATTATTTGCTCAGCACACAGATTGAATAGGTATGGTGAAATGTTACAACCCTGACATACACCTTTTCTGACTTTAAAACATGCAGTATCTTCTTGTTCTGCCCCAATGACTGCCTCTTGATCTATGTACAGTTTCCTCATGAGTACAATTAAGTGCTCTGGAATTCCCATTCTTTGCAATGTTATCGATAATTTGTTATGATCCACACAGTCGAATGCCTTTGCATAGTCGATAAAACATAGGTAAACATCCTTCTGGTATTCTCTCCTTTCAGCCAGGATCCATCTGATATCAGCTATGATATATGTGGTTCCATATCCTCTTCTGAATCCAGCCTGAATTTCTGGCAGTTCCTTGTTGACATACTGCTGCAGTGGCTTTCAAATAATCTATAGCAAAACTTTGCTTGTGTGTGATATTAATGATGTTGTTCAATAATTTCCACATTTGGTTGGATCATCTTTCTTGGAAATAGGCATAAATATGGATGTTTTCCAGTTAGTTGCCCAGGAAGCTGTCTTCCATATTCCTTGGCATAGACAAGTGAGCACTTCCACCACTGCATCCGTTTGTTGAAACATCTCAATCGATATTCCATCAATTCCTGGAGCCTTGTTATTTGCCAAGGCCTTCAGTGCTAAAATACTTTTTTTTTTTTTTAAGTGCAGCTTGGACTTCTTCCTTCAGTACCCTCAGTTCCTGATCATATGCTATCTCTTGAAATGGTTGAACATCGACTAATTCTTTTTTAGTGTAATGACTCTGTGTATTCTTTTGATCTTCTTTTGATGCTTCCTGCATCATTTAATATTTTCCCCATAGAATTCTTCGCTATTACAACTCGAGGCTTGAATTGTTTGTTACTTCAGTTCTTTCAGCTTGAAAAACACCAAGTGTGTTCTTCCCTTTTGGTTTTCTACCTCCAGCTATTTGCACATGTCATTATAATATTTTACTTGGTCTTCTTGAGCTGCCCTTTGAAATCTTCTGTTCATTTCTTCCTTTTGCTTTAGCTGCTCAATATTTGAGAGCAAGTTTCAGAGTCTTCTCTGACATCCATCTTGGTCTTTTCTGTCTTTTCAATGACCTCTTGCTTTCTTCATGTATGATATCCTCGATGTCATTCCACAGCTCGCCTGTCTTTGGTCATTAGTGTTCAATGCGTCAAATCTATTCTTGAGATGGTCTCTAAATTCAGGTAAGATCTACTCAAGGTCATATTTTGGCTCTCGTGGACTTGCTCTGATTTTCTTCAGTTTCAGATTGAACTTGCATGTGAGCATTTGATGGTCTGTTCCACAGTCAGCCTCTGGCCTTGTTATGACTGATGATATTGAGTTTTTCCATTGTCTCTTTCCGCAGATGCAGTAAATTTGATTTCTGTGTATTCCGTCTGGCAAGGTCCATGTGTATAAAAAAAATGTGTATAGTTGCCATTTATGTTGGTGAAAAAAGGTATTTTCACTGAAGAAGTTGTTGGTCTTACAAAATTCTATCATTCGATCTCCAGCATTGTTTCTATCACTAAAGCCATATTTTCCAACTACCTATCTTTCTCCTTTGTTTCTAACTTTCGCATTCCAATCACCAGTAATTACCAATGCCTCCTGATTGCATGCTCGATCAATTTCAGACTGCAGCAGCTGATAAAAACCTTCAATTTCTTCATCTTTGGCCTTAGTGGTTGGTGAGTAGATTTGAATAATAGTCGTACTAACTGGTCTTCCTTGTAGGCATACAGATATTATCCTATCACTGACAGCGTTGTACTTCAGGATAGATCTAGAAATGTTCTTTTTGATGATGAATGCAACACCATTCCTCTCCAAGTTGTCATTCCCAGTATAGTAGACTATATGACTGTGTGATTCAAAATACCCAATACCAATCCATTTCAGGTCACTAATGCCTAGGATATCGATATTTATGGGTCCCTTTTTATTTTTGATGATTTCCAATTTTCCTAGATTCATACTTTGTACATTCCAGCTTCTGATTATTAATGGACTTTGCAGATGTTCCTTCTCATTTTGAGACAAACCACATCAGCAAATGAAGGTCCCAAAAGCTTTACTCCACCCACAGCATTAAGGTCGACTCTCCTTTGAGGAGGCAGCTCTTCCCCACTCGTCTTTTGAGTGCCTTCCAACCTGGGGAGCTCATCATCCAGCACTATATCACACAATGTTCCTCTGCTATTCATAAGGTTTTCACTGGCTAATTCTTTCCAGAAGTAGATTGGTGGCTCTTTCTTCCTAGTCGGTCTTAGTCTGGAAGCTCAGCTGAAACCTGTCCTCCATGGGTGACCCTGTTGGTATCTGAATATCAGTCGCATGGCTTCCAGCATCACAGTAACACGCAAGCCCCCTCAGTACGACAAACTGACAGACACATGAAGGATTCATTACATAAAAAAATATTTTTTTTTTAGCAATAGAAAATTAGTACAACTGTCAAAATGGATTATTTTTTAATCCAAATATGTCTTTCAAATGACAGAAATAAAGCCAAACTATATAGAAAGCCCGAAAATGATGCAATTAAAAGAAAAATCCCATGAAAATATTAACCATGAGAAAGCAGTTGGAAAAGATTTATTACATAAAGCAGAATTAAAGCAAAACATATTCACGAGGACAAAGATAATAATAACAACCCTTATTATTACTAATATTATAAAATCACCAGAAAACATGGAAGACTGAAACATAAACCTAGTAACGTACCTTGAAGTACATAGAAAGCAAAACTGACAGGGATTTGATAAATCCACAAGCATACTAATCAGAAACTGATAGAATATTTAGGTTATTTCCACCTTTTGGCTATTGTGAATCATGCTGCAATGAACATTGGTGCACAAGTCTCTGTTTGAGTCTCTGCTTTCAAGTCTTCCGGGTATATACCTAGGAGTGGAATGGCTGAGTCATATGGTAGTTCCATTTTTAGTGTTTTGAGGAACCACCACACTGTTTTCCACAACTGCTATACCATTTTGTATTCCCACCAGCAATGGATAAGGGTTCCAATTTTCCCACATCCTCACCAACATTTGTTATTTTCTGTTTTTTTTTTTTTTTTTAATCTTAACCATCCTAGTGGGAGTTAAATTTTATCCCATTATGGTTTTGATTTGCATCTCTCTGATGACTAATGATGCTGAGCATCTTTTCGTGTGTTTGGTGGTTATTTAAATGTCCTCCTTGATAAAATGTTGATTTAAATCCTTTGCCAATTTTATGATTGGGTTGTCTTTTGTTGTTAAATTGTTTAAGTTTATATATTTTGTTATTAATTCTTGTCATATATATAGTTTCTGAAGATATTCTCCCAGTCTTCCAACTTATCTTTTCACTTTTTTGGTGAGTCTTTTTTTTTTTTTTTCCAAAGCCAAGATTTCACACATTTATTAATGGAATCTGGAATCAATGTCTTAATGTAGAAGCATAAAAATAAAGGAAGAAACCAGAATTTTCCCTATACATATTCAATTGTGCAGATCATGGCACAATTTTCAACTTGACATGGTAAAATGTTAGTGGTCCTGATAGAGGTGTAAATCTGTGTTCCATCACATGTGCATCTCCTTACAGACCCAACTTGGCTCTTCTCCAGTGTCTCCTCTTGGAGTTGTACCTGATTTTATTACCAGTTTTCATTCCAATCTACTGGGGAATAGAGCAACTCTGCTTTTGTATCTTGGTCAGCAATTTCTTGATCCTGAAAGTCTTATGAGCAGACATGGTGAGGATGGATGACAGCCACACATACCACAATGGCAGAGAAAGGGAAAAAGAGCTGGTAAAGTCTTTTGATGAACAAAAGTTTTTAATTTTTATAAGACCCTATTTATTTTGTCTTTTGCTGTTTGTACTTTAGTTATTATATTAGATAATCCATTGTTAAAATCTAGCCCGGAAAGCCATTGCCTCTGCATTTTCTTCTAAGGATTTTATGGTTTTAGTTTGGACATTTAAGCCCTTAATCCATTTTTAATTTGTTTTTGTGTATGGTGTGAGGTATGGATCCAGTTTCATTTTTCTGCATGGGGTAATCCAATTTTCTGGACATCATTTATTGAAGAGACTCTTCTGCCCCTTCAAGTGGTTTGAGCACCCTTGTCAAAAATCAGTTGACCATAGATGTGTGGGATTATTTTAGGACTCTCAGTCCTATTCCAATGGTATATGTGTCTACTGTTATATGAGTACCAGGTGTTTTGACTATTGTAACGGCATTGTATGTTTTAAAATCAGGAAGTGTGAGTCTTCCTACTTAGTTCTTCTCTTCCAACATTGCTTTAGCTATTTGGGGCCTCTTGTCATTCCATATAAAGTTGAGGATTTTTCCCCCCATTTATATAAAGAAGGCTGTTGGAATTTTGCTTTGTATCTATAAATCGCTTTGGGTAGTATTGACATTTTAACAATATTAAGTATTTCAGTCCATGAACATGGAACATATTTACATTTATTTAAATCCTCTTTTATTTCTTTCAGCATTGTTTTATAATTTTCATGTCCCTGGTTAAATTTATTGGTATTTTATTCTCTTAGATACTATTGCAAATGGAATTTTTTCCCCTAATTTCCCTTTCAGATTTCTCATTGCTGGTGTATAAAAATCCCACTGATGTTTGTTTGTTGACCTTGTACCCTCTACCTTTGCTAAATACCTCTATTTGCCCTAGAAGTTTTCTTGTGAATGCTTTGGGATTTTCTATATTTGGGAGCATATCATCCACAAATACATGCCCATCAATAAATAAATAGATAAGTAAAATGTGGTACATACACGCAATGGAATACTACCCAGCCAATAGGAGAAATGAAGTCCTGATACACACTAAAATGTGGATGAAATTTGAAGACATTATGCTGAGTGAAATAAGTCAATCATGAAAGGACAAACATTGTATGACCTCACTTGTATAAAAAGATCAGAAAATGCAAAAGGATAGAGACCAAAGTTTATTAGTGGTTACCAGGGGTGAGAGGGATGGAGAAAGAGGGGTCATTGCTTGTGGAGTACTGAGTTTCAGTATACGGCAATAGGGAATTTTCACAGATTAAGAGTAGAGTTGCACAGTTGATTATTGTAGTTGCTGCCAATAAGTTGTACACTTGCACAAATCTGAATTGGCAAAAGTTATGTGATAGGCATATTTACAACACTGACCAAAAAAAAAGTAGCTACTCAGGCTGCTTATGTACAACTAAACGTCTCATGAAATTTAGTTCCTTGGTTTGGCGTTTTAGAGTCCTGTTTTCAATGGACATGCCAGTTAATTGAAGAACAAAATTAATAAATGTGACAATTTTTCTAAAAGTGTGGTGGAGAAACTTGGAGCCCATAAATAAAGAACATCTATTATTTTCAAGTAAACATGGAACACTGGCAAAAATAGACCACATACTTGGACACAAAGTATCAACAAATCCCTAAAACATTGATATCTTCCAGATTACATTCTCTGGCCACAAAGAAAATAAAAACTAACAAAAGTTTTTTAAACTTATTTTTGCAAACCAAAAATGGACTTCTAACACACATGTTTAGCCCAGGTGGCACAGTGGTTAAGGCACTCAACTGCTAACTGAAAGGTCGGCAATTCAAAACCACTAGTAGCTCTTCAGGAAAAAGGTGTGGCAGTCTGCTTCTGTAGAGATTTACAGCCTTGGAAAATCTATGGGTTTGCTAAGAGTCAGAATCAAGGAAAATCACAATATAAATGTTAAATACAATGAATCCAAATCTACTAGATGAACCAGGTGGCTCTCAATTGCATGGTATTTAGGAAGCCTTGTGTGGGTATGTGGGACTATTCTTGGTGTTCAAAGTAACTGGGAAACACTACTAGCATTTAGTGGACAACAACAAACATTGCCTAACACACCACACAACAAAGTACTCTCACACCCAAATGTTAACGGTGGTTCCATTAAGAAACAGCAACACATTGCTTAGAAAAAAATATAGCTTTTCAAATGATCTATTAGAAAGCAAATATTTAAAATAAATTAATTAAGATTTCAACTCAAGAAGTTGGAAAAAATAAAGAAGACTAAGAAAAATGAAAGAATAGTAATAAAATAATTTTTGATAATCAACAAAAATAAAGACTGATTCTTTAAAAGAATAAAAAAACATACAAACTTTAACAAGAATATTCAAGGAGAAAGAGAAAAGAAGCACAAACAAACATTACAGGAAGGAAAAAAAAACTATGGATGCAGTAGAGATTTAAAAACACCGTAAGAACATAAAACGAACAACTTTATGACAACTTTTGAAAGCCTAGGTTAACGTTATATATTTCTTGAAAAATGTAAACTATAAACTGACTCAGGAGGAAATATCAAACAAGAATATACCTGAAATTATTAAAGACATGGAAACCCTGGTGGTGTAGTGGTTAAGTGCTACAGCTGCTAACCAAAAGGTCAGCAGTTTGAATCTACCAGGTGCTCCTTGGAAACTCTATGGGGCAGTTCTACTCTGCCCTATAGGGTTGCTATGAGTCGGAATTGACAGTAGTGGGTTTGCTTTTTTTTGGTTTATTAAAATCATTATACCAGTTGTTGAAAAATATACTTCCATATCAGAATCAATAGTATATAAGACGATTCCTCAATCTCAGCACTGTTGACATTTGGGGCAAAAAAATTCTTTGAGGCTGAGGTGGGGACTGTTCTGAACATTATACTCTGTTCAGCAACATCTTTGGTTTCTAGCCACCAGATTCCAGTAGCACCCTCTTTCCTGTTTTAATGCCGAAAGTGTTTCCAGGTACAGCCAAATGTCTTCTGCAAAATAAAATAAGCCCTTTTAAGAACTATTAAACTTGGAGCCCTGGTGGTGTAGCCATTAAGTAATTGACTGCTAACCAAAAGGTTCCTGATTCAAATCCACCAGCTGCTCCTTGGAAACCCCATAGGGCAGTTCTGCTCTGTCCTGTAGAGCTGCTGTGAGTCAGAACCTATTCCATGGACAGCTTTTTGTTTTGTCTTGGTTTTTTAACCTTTAGGTTAATATTTGACTGCAAATTGTATATGCCACCAAAGACCTCATGGAGTAAATTACAAATTAAAAAGACCCAAATAAATGGGTAGATGCACAGTATTCATGGATAGGAGAATTCAATGCCATGTAAATTGAATGCATTTTAGAAAATATAGCTATTTTTTAGGGAATTTGACACATATATGTATCTTCAAGGTTTTCAGCTAGAAAGGCAATTTTTCTTTCAACAAAACATTATTAATGTGATAATTAACAGGCTAAATAAGAAAACATGATTCTGATATTAAAGCTAGACAAATACTTAAAAAACCCTTTGAAAAAAAAACTCTCAGAAAATTACAACTAGATGATAAGCATCTGAAGCTGAAAATGGATCTGTATCAAAAACCTGCAAAAAAAAATCACAGATAATGTTAAAATTATGGGAGCATCCACATTTAAGTATTGAACAAAACAACAATATGCTACTACTCCGTATTTAAAAATTATGGAGATTCTAAAAAACTAAAGATATATGTGAATTTGAAGAGGATAAATATTTTATTCACAGACAATATGAATACATAGAAAATCTAAGAGAATCTGTCAACAAACTATTGTAACTAATAGGAATCCAGCAGGATTTCTGGATATAAGCCTAATACACAATTCTGTTTCTTAACAACAACAGAGAGGAAAAATATCTATCTACAATAAGTGAAAATGTAAGTTACATAAGGAAAAATGTAGCTAAAATACATATGCACTTCAAAGAGTAAATTACCTACTTACCCACTGCCATTCAGTAGATTATGATTCATGGCGAACCCATGTGCTACAGAATAGAACTGCTCCATAGGGTTTTCTTGGAGTAATATTTATGGAAGCAAAATGCCAGGACTTTCCTTCCTTTGCAGTGCCACTGTGTGGGTTCAAACTACATTCGTTAATAGAAGAATTCGATGCAATTAAACACGTTTTTAAAAATATACCTTTTTTTAATGGATTGACATGTTGGTCTTAAAATGCATATGAAAGAGCAGAATATCAAAGCACTGTTAAAGAAGGAAAATGTGGGAAGTTTACTCAACAAAACATATTTTTAAAGCTACGGCACTTAGGAAAGTGTGTGATTGTACAGGGATAGACTAGAAAGCAAATGAAGTAAAATATAGAGCCCAGAAATGAAAACACATTTTCATTTGAAAATGTAGAATCATGTTTCACTACAGAAATCATAAACTATTCAATTAATTAAATTGAACCAATTAGTTTTACATCTGAAAAATAAATAACATTAGATTTGTTTGTGTGGCAGTCACAAAAAAAAAAATGAGGTAGATTAACTATACATAAACCATCTTTTTAAATTGTTAGATGAAAATATAATAGATATGTTTATCGTATTAGGTTAGATAAAATGTTCTTAAGAAATAAAATGCATAAACATAAGGAAAAAGATGACTATGCTAAAATATTTTCTTTTAAAGAATGGATAATATATAATATATGACAAGCCATAGACTGTAAATGCTATTTTAAAGTATATAACTGAAAATATTAGTATATCTAATATATTTAGAACTCCTGTCAATCTACAGGCAAAAGACCAAAAGAAAGAAAGAAAGAGAGGGAGGGAGAGAGGAAGAAAGGAAAGAAGGAATGAAGGAAGGAAGGAGGGAGGGAGGGAAGGAAGGAGGGAAGGAGGGAGGGAAGGAAGGAAGCAAGGAAGGAAGGAAAAGGCAATGGTGATCAAAATTAATAACAGGTACATAACAAAATTTTAAAAAATAATAAAGTGTGAAAGGGGTCTCAAATTTACTTATAAAAGAAAACAAGATATTTCTTATATACTCATCCAATATATATACATATAGGAAAAGCTGAAAATATTCAATATTAGCAAGGGTGTAGAAAAGTCAGTGACTCTTGCATTTTCTGTTAAAATTAAGTTGATCATAAAACCCAGCGCAGATTACTTATATCATCAGGCCTAATTAGTAATAACACTCCCTTTCAATTTTAAGGAGCCCTGGTGGCACAATGGTTAAGTGCTACGGCTGCTAACCAAAATGTCGGCACTTCAAATCCATCACTTGCTCCTTGGAAATCCTAAGGGGCAGTTCTGCTCTATCCTATAGGGTAGTTATGGGTGGGAATCAACTTGATGGCACAGGTTTTTGGGCTCCATCTTAAAGTTGAATATTTGCATGATTTACTCTCCAGAAACTGTAATTCTAGATACTTATTTAGAGAAACCTTCGTATATGAACCCAAATAAACATATATAACAAGATATGATCTGGTGTTATAATGATAAAAATAGAAAGACTATAAATATTCATCAACAGGAGACAGAATCACTAAATTTTGGTCTGCTCATATAATGAAGTAGTATACCAAACCAAAAAACAAACCCAGTGCCGTCAAGTTAATTCTGACTCATAGTGACCCTGTAGAACAGAGTAAAACTGTCCCATAGAGTTTCCAAGGAGTTCCTGGTGGATTTGAACTGCCAATCCTTTGGTTAGCAGTCTAGCACTTAACCACTACACCACCAGAGTTTCCCAATGAAGTAGTATATAGCAGTTTAAATATATGAAGTATAGCTATGTGTATCAACAGGAATAAATCTGAAATAAACAATGTTGATAAGAAAAATATCACCAAAGTACACACAAAATATATAACAAGTATTAAAAAATTTTAAACTTGAAAACTTTTACTCCATAATCTTTATAGATACTCATATATATAATAAATTAAGTATCTGCATTACAATGATAAACATCAAATTTAGTACAGAGATTTCCTCAGGCGGGAGTGTAATGAAAATATAAATAGGTTATTATGGCTAGAAAATAGGAAGATACATACAAGTATCTGTTGGCTTTTGCTACAAATATTTTGAATAAAAAATCTTAGTGCAATAAACAAGAAGCATTTATTTTGTTCATGCATCTCGGATTCGCTAATCTAGATTAGACTTGCCTAGAGCCCTTTGGCTAGGGTATTCCTGCTCCAAGTGTTCTCATTGTCCTGCCAGGGTGAGTGGGTTATCCAAGGTACATGTGTCTTATAGCCAGACAGAAGTAAAATAGTGCAAGCCCAATCATGCAAACACCATTCAAGTCAACTCCCTTGCTCATACATATTTAAATTTCCCCACGTGGAAAAACAAGAACTGATGATACTGAAGAAAGAAGTCCAAGCTGCACTGAAAGGAATGGCAAGAACAAGGCTGCAGGAATTGACAGAATACCAATTGAAATGTTTCAACAAACAGATGCAGTGCTGAAGGTGCTTACTCACTTATGTCAAGAAATTTGAAAGACTACTTCCTGGCCAAGTAACTGGAAGAGATCCACTTTGTTCCCATTCTGAAGAAAGGTGATTCAACTGAATGCAGAAATTATCAAACAATGTCAATATCACACACAAATAAAGTTTTACTGAAGATAATTCAAAAGTGGTTGCAGCAGTACATCAGCACAGAACTGCTGGAAGTTCAAGTTGAATTCAGAAGAGGACTTGGAGTGAAGGATATCATTGCTGATGTCAGAAGGATCTTGGCTGAAAGCAAAGGATACCAGAAAGATGTTTACCTTTGTTTTATTGACTACTGTGTGGATCATAACAAATTATGGATAACACTATGAAGAATGAGGACCCCAGAACACGTAATTGTGCTCATGAGGAACCTGTACATAGACCAAGAGGCAGTTATATTAGTCATCTTGTGCTGCTATAACAGAAATACAAAGTAGATGGCTTTACCAAAGAAAAATTTATTTCTTCACTGCAAAGTAGGCTAAAAGACCAAAATCTGGGTGTCAGCTCCAGGGGAAGGCTTTCTGTCTCTGTCAGCCTTCTCATCAATCTTCCCCCGGACTGGGATCTTCTCCACGCAGGGACCCTGGATCCAAAGGATGCACTCTGCTCCCGGCACTGCTTTCTTGGTGGTATGAGGTCCCCAACTCTCTACTCTCTTCCCTTTTCTTTTTATCTCTTGAGAGATAAAAGGTGGTGCAGGCCACACCCCAGAGAAACTCCTTTTACATTGATTGGTTCAGGAATGTGACCTTAGTAAGGGTGTTACAATCCACCCGTCTTCTTTAACATAAAATTACAATCATAAAATGGAGGACAACCATACAATACTGGAAATCATGGCCCAGCCAAATTGGTACATGCATTTTTGGAAGAACATAATTCAGTCCATGACAGTTCTACTCTGTCCACACTATGTAAAGTTTTTTGTTAATGGTGATCAATATTATCACTCAATAATAGATGATTGTATTAAATTTAATCTAAATCTCCTATTTGTACTCGCCTCCAGAATTCCCTGTATTTTGGAGAATTGCTTATTTGGGATGACTCATTAACTGCAGCCTGGCTTAAAGAAGCCAATCAGTCCATTCCATTTCCCTATATCTAAACCAGAAAAGGCAAGTTAAGTGCTACACCTGGATACGTCTTTTTATGTAAAGGAAAAAAGTCCAATGATCTGTCAAATACTTGAGCTTTGCCATGTTTAGACGGCTGGGGTATGATAGGCTGATTCACTTCAGGAATATTATAAGTTTCCATGGGTATCCATTCATACAATGACAGCTTACTGTGGAACAGTGATTTAAAATTAATATCCATACAAAAGAGACACCTGTCCTTACAGGCAATCACATAGCTGATTATTCAGAATGAGGATGGTCTTTCTTACATGCTACTATACCACGGTTTGAAATTGTGCAATTAAAAATGTTCATTTGTAATTTGTATGCCACCATGACCCAAATTGCTGATAATGTTGCTGGTGGAATGACTGCACAAGAATCTTTAGAATCCTTGGCAAAGCTTGTACTGGACAATCGAATTGTTTTGGACTTTATTTTAGCTCATCAAGGAGGGGTTTGTGCTGTCTCAAATACCTCTTGTTGTCTGTGGATAAATACCTCTGGAGAAGTATACCAAGATATCTCTAAAATATACCAACAAGCTTCGAGGCTGCATATTATTCCCCCTATGGCATTTCTTTCCTCCCTTGACATTTTTAGCTGGTTGCCCCAAAACATCAGTTATGGGATATATTCCTTTCTACTAGCCTGTCTTCTCTTCTAATCATTGTAATTATTATTATAAGATTTGTAAAATGTATAATGCAATGTACCTCTTATTGCCACAGCCAACCCTCAAGGCATATGACCATGTGATGAATTATGTATTTAAAAGAAACTAACTTTTCTAAGGAGGATGAGGTTTAGTTCTGAAGTCAAATCCTGTTTAGAATGTTGGTTATTCCTTTAATGTGCTTCTTTTCACAGCACTAACCCTGATCAGAATTTATCCACCCTGAAAATGAAACCCAGAGTTATAGCAAGGTGAAGTTGGATGGTACTGACTGCTAAAAGATCAAGCAGTGTCCACTTGCATCCAGGGCCTTGAAAACTTCCTGAAGAATAGCCCAGCTGCACCAAAAACTTCTATGTCAGGTGTTCAGAGAGAACCATAGTGAGATCCAGTTCCCTGCAGAAAACAGACACCTGGAAACGGCAGCTTAAAGACTCACACAAAACCATTATTCCTGGAGAGTCCAAGTCCTTGCAGAAGACAAGTACATCCTTTGTGGGTGATCTGTCACCCCCTAGAGATGGCTTGATCGAAAGAGGTAGATGTGTGTGGATTTTTTTAAATGTATTATTGTTGTTGCTGTTAGGTCCTGTTGAGTCGGTTCCAACTCATAGTGACCGTATGTACAACAGAACGAAACACTGCCAGGTCCTGTGCCATCCTCACAATTGTTGCTATGTCTGAACACATTGTTACAGCCACTATGTCAACCCATCTCATTGAGGGTCTCCCTCTTTTTTGCTGACCTTCTACTTTACCAAGCATGATGTCCTTCTCTAGGGACTGGTCCCTTGTGATAACATGTCCAAAGTATGTAAGACAAAGTCTCGCCATCCTTACTTCTAAGGAGCATTCTGGGTTTACTTCTTCTAAGATAAATTTGTTAGTTCTTTTGGCAGTCCATGGTATATTCAATATCCTTCTCTAACACCATAATTGAAAAGTGTCAGTTCCTCTTAGGTCATCTTTATTCATTCTCCAGCATTCTCATACATATGGGGCAATTGAGAACACCATGGGTCAGGCACACCTTAGCCCTTAAAGTGACATCTTTGCTTTTTAACACTTGAAAGAGGTCTTTCGCAGTAGATTTTCCCAATGAAATGTGTCATTTGATTTCTTGACTCCTGCTTCCATAGGCATTGACTGTGGATTCAAGTAAAATGCCAACCTTGACAACTTCAATATTTTCTCTGTTTATCATGATGGTTCTTATTGGTCCTGTTGTGAGGATTTTTGTTTCTTTATGTTGAGGTATAATCCACACTGAAGGCTGTAGTCTTTCAGCTTTGTCAGTAAGTGCTTCAAGTCCTCTTCACTTTCAGCAAGCAAGGTTGTTTCATCTGCATATCACAGATTGTTAATGAGTCTTCCTCTAGTCCTGATGTCCTGTTCTTCATATACTCCAGCTTCCCAGAATATTTGCTTAGTATACAGATTGAGTAAGTTTGGTGAAAAGATACAACCCTGATGCACACCTTTCCTGACTTTAAAGCACTCTGAATTCCCTTGTTCTGTTTGAATAACTACTGTGATGGCTAAGGTTGTGTGTCAACTTGGCTGGGCCATGATTCTCAGTGTTTTGGCAGTTGTATAATGTTGTGATCACTTCTGCATTGAAATTTGATATGTGATCGCCCCCCTGATGGGATCTGCTGAGTGGTACTGACAGAGGTGGGGTCTGTGGTGGCTCACCACCCCCTCAGCCTTCATCTCTCTGCCTTCGGTCACCTACTTCCTTCCTACTTGCCTTGCCAAGGTTGTTGGCTTGTTCTGGATCTAGTAGCTGCCTCTTGTCTGACCTCCAGTTCTTGGGACCTGAGCTCACAGCTTACCTGTCCATCTTGGGATTCATCGATCTTCACAGCCTGTGAGCAGGAGTCCTGCTCCCCGACCTGCCGATTTTGGGTTTGCCAGCCCCTGCAATTACCTGACTCAGGAGAAACCTTGCAGCCTTGCCTGCCAGTCTTGGGGGTTCCTCGACTTTCACACCCTGTGAGCAGGAGCCCTGCTCTGCAACCTGCTGATTTTGGATTCACCAGCTTCTGCAGCTCTGTGAATTGGGAGAGGCCTCTATCCTGATCCATGGACTTGGGATGTTCCAACCTCTACAATATAGTAAGCTGCTTCCTTGATACGAATCTCTATATATATAGTTATATGATTTACTGGTGTTGCTTCTCTAGAGAACCCAGCCTAAGACAAGAACATTCTATCCACACATGGGAAAGAGTGAAATGGGGAGTCGATGAATAAGTAGACAATTCTGGAAGTAGCCATAGTTTGACATGGATGTATCATTGAAGTTTTTTTTTTTTTAATTTTGTTTGTTTGTTTTTATGATCAATAGTAAAATTAGGTATGAGCTTATAGTCTAAAACTGGCATAGAGAGAGGATCAGTGTGGTCCCGTGTGGGCAGAGTGATATACCCAAAATTTTGTTAAATTGCTTGTGCTGGCAACTGATTGAGTTAACCTGATAAAAACATTTTCTTTCTAGGCATCTATAGTGGTTATAACAAACAAAAAGAGAAAACTTATCATAAACTCCATAATAAAAAGGTAAATTAAACATTATAGTAAAGAAAAAGGAAATTAATGAGTATAAAACACATTCTTTCTTCCAGTAATTCACTAAGAGATGAATACAAGTAAGTAAAACAAAACTATTTCAAAAAGGTTATAAGCATTAAGCTATTTCAATTATTGGTATATGAAATAAAAAGGTAAACTTCTGGGTTTAACCCTTTAATGGATTTTTTTTTTTTTTTTGGAATTTTTTTGGTGATTCCAAGTTTTTTCACTAATGGAGTAGATGTTGAATCATGTTTGTTGGTAGTTTTCTATAATTTGAAAAACTGAGGTGCCAATTGCAAGTGGGTCATATTGGTACCATGATCCATGAAGGACATTGCAAGTGCAGTACATATTGATACCATGGCCCAGGAAGTGCATCACACTTCCTGGTTACAGTTGAAGCATAAACTATCTTACTCAACTTTCCAAAAATATGCACAAAACACTAAATAAACATTGCACTTGCTGCACATAAAATTGTCATCAGTTTGATTTAGAATGGGCCATATTGGTACCATTTTCCATACGGCACATGATACACGCAGTACATATCAGTACCACAGCCCAGGAAGTGCAGAAAATGTGAGTAGTAGGTTTATCTACTAATAACCATTAAAAGGTAAAAGATATTCAAAGATCACTAGAGCTACTAAGAAATAATTCCACAAATGAACAAAAATAGTGAAGGATATTAAAATACCAACTGTTAAGAACCATAGTTCATAGATTTCAGTAGCTCACATATGATCTCACAGTGTGGCTTTACAGTCAATGGCTTGGCTTTGAAGCCACTTCCTTTTCATCCCTGAGGTGCTGCTTTAGCCTGAGTTTCATATCTCTGGCCGGCTAGCATGTCCAAACAAGTATTTTGGCCTTCTTCAACTGTGATAAATGAATCCAAGGGAATAATTCCTTCTAGTTTAGCTGTACAAGGGTTAGTTAAAAGGACAAGATAAGGTCCCCTCCATCAAGTTTCTCAGGAATCATTTAACTGGTATCTTTTCCAATAAATGTAAACTCCTGGGTTAATATTTGATGAAGGAGGGCCAGATTCCTGCTCCTTAAATGCTTCTTTTAATGTGTGAAACGTATTTCTTAGAGTACTGCATTAAATATTGACAATATTTCAATAATTCAGATTGTACCAAATTAGGATCAGTAGAGATGATATAGGGAAAGATCATGGGCCTTCTAGTAATGAGTTCTTAAGGAGTAAGTTAGTGAGATCCAAAGGAAGTGATTCTTAAATTTAGAAGGACTAAAAAAAGAACTTTAGTCCAGGGCAAGCCTAAGGATTCAGAAAGTTTAGCAAGTTGAGTTTTTATTATACCATTTGTTCTTTCCACAAGCTCAGGGAATGTAATCTCTGGTATGTTGGGAAAACTCAGTATAATTCTTAATTTGCCAAGTTTAGTGAGTTCCCCAATCACTGTGGAAATTTCTGAGTGCTCCACAAGTAGGTATTATGTTTTCAAGAAGCTCTGTTGCCACAAAAGAAGCAGTGGCTCATCAGCTAATAAAAGCTTCTATACAGTATGAAAATCTACAAATTATTGCTAAGACATATTTGTAACCACTTGAAGGTAGAAGCCAGATAAAATCCAACTGCCCATTTGAAGGCAAAGAATACTGTCCAGAGGAAGTCTTAAGATATTTCTCAGGATTATAATGGGAGCAGATAAAGCAGCGATTGGTCACACACTCAGCTACTTTAGAAAATTTTCTCTACAGGTATTTTTTTAAAACTTCAATCATTTTATCTCTCTCTAGGTGAGTGTTCTCATGTGAAGTCCTCATCATAGGGATGTACAAGAATTTAGAAAGGACAATCTTGGCATTTTGGACCCACCCACAGCTTAGTACCAGGGTCTGAACAGCCGCCTGACTTTTCCCATCCTTCAACTTCTTTAGATGGAGCCAATTGCTGTTGTTTTAAAAGCTGTTCCTTTGTGGATGTGAATGTACCAGTGATCTCATGAGAATAGCTCCCTACAGGTTCTTCCAAAAGCCCCTCCACACACTCTTTTGCTATTACAGGGACAAGAATAATTTGGGAAGCAGCCTTTTTTGCAGGTGTATCAGCTAGATTATTTCCTCAGTTTGGGGCACTCTCTTTGGCTGGGATGTTTTAACTGCAGCGATTTCAGGAGGGAGCAGTAAGGCATCCAATAGGTATGCTACTAAAGCCTCGTTTTTCACAGTGTTACCATAATAGGTTAAAAACCCTCTTTGTTTCCATAACATCCCAATGTCATGCACAATTCCATATGCATATTTCAAATCAGTGTAAACTGTCTCAGAATTTCCTTCAGCCAGTTTACAAGCTCTGGTTAAGAGCAATAAGTTCAGCTTGCCGACCTGATGTAGGTTTGGGGAGCAACTGATTTTTAAGGACTTCATAGAATTTGTAAGAGCATAACCAGCCTGATAGTGAGAGGTAGGAGTTGGTTTCAAATAAAAGCCATCTACATATAATATTAGGGTTTGCCAAAGGAGTTTCCTTTAAATCATTCCAAAGAGTCAGAAGCTGCTCAGTTAAGTCTAAACAATCATGGGAAGGACAGTCATTCTTATCAACTATAGGGAGAAGGATAGCTGGGCTTTAAGTAGCTACCTTACGTAACCTAATATTAGCTGCTGCCAGAAGAAAACACTTCATAAAAAGTGAGTCTGCTGACAGATAAATGAGTTAAAGAAGATTTCAGCAATGCAAACACAGCATGGGGTACATATACTATTAAAAGGCTTACCAAGGTTATATCTGCTGTGTTTTCTACCAATTTTGCCGTAGCAGTAACCACCCTAAGGTACAGGGGGTAGGTAGGCCTTGGCTACAGGGTCCAGCTACAGGCTATAGTAACCCACAGGCTTACTTTGTCCCCCATGTTTTTAAATTAAGAACACCTAATGCATAACCAGAAACTTTATACACAAAAAGTGTGAAGTCCAAATGATAGTTAGGAAATCCTGAGGTAGGCATTTTTACCAATGGTTTTAATTAGTTAGTGCTTCTTGATTTTCTGGGGTAAGATAGAATGGTCAGAGCTTTTCAAATATTTATATAAAGACTGGCCCATAAGAGAATAATTAGGAATCCAGGCTTGACAATAACCAGAAAGACCCCAAAATACCATTGTTTCTTTGTTTTAGGCAAGGGAGAATCAACAATAGCTCCTTTTCTCTTTGGGTCAATAAAAATGCCTCGTGCAGAGATTAAATGATCTAAGTATTTGACATAAAACTGAGTTAATTGCAATTTTTTTGAAATTTTACGTCCATCAATGGCTAAATGTTTTAGCAACACATTGCTATCCTCTAGATAATGCTACTAAGAGAATGAGCACACCAGATCATTGACATATTTCATAAAATAGATATATTTGGAAATTGAAAAGGTTGCAAATTTGCATGAAAATTTTGAGAAAAATAATGAGTCACCTAATGTAAAAGGATGTTTATTTTATCCTTGCCCGGTCTTAAAACACTACATTGGAAGTGTATGTGCTAAAATGAATGGAGTCAAGAATAATAATGTAATTTCCAGAGCAAGACTCGCAAGAACAAGTCTAATGCATTACTACTTTATAATACAGAGGTGGAGGATACTTAAAAATAGCTCTTACAATTGGCTTTGGGAAGAACATCTCAGGGTTTGAGGTGAAATAGATTACTTTTCATTGTATGATCTTTTTCATATGAAAATTTACCATGTAAATGTATTGCTTTTCAATTAAAAACTAAAAGCATTACAATTTTCTGGGTATTTGTGATCCTATGCATTTCCATACAAATTTTAGAAGCAGTGTGTCGATTTTTCACAGAGGTACACACAACAACGAATAGCAGCAACAACAAAAACGACCAAGATTGTGATCGATATTGAGTTGAATACATAAGTTTTTAAGATTTGAGTTCTTTACAATATTGTGCCTTCCATTCCCCAAACATAATATATTCAACTCGTTTGTTTATTTTCCTTTAATATTGACCTCAATAGTATTTCACACTCTTCAATTAAAATATTTCATGTATATTTTGACAGATTTATTCTTAGATTCTTAGGTACTTGCTTTTTTCATGTTAAGCTAAATCTCATTTTCTTTTTGTTACTGATATATCAAATACAACTCAATTTTATGTGGTTAAACAAAATGACCTTGGTAAATTCACTTTTTAACTCTAATAGTTTATCTGTAATTTTAAGAAGATTTTCTGTGATCATGATCATGTCGGCTGGGAACTATTAGTTTCACTTCTCCTTTTTACTTTTCTTTGTCTAGCCTTATTGTACTAGCTCCAGAAAAATGGACTTCCAGTACATGTTGCATGTGAGTGGCAAGAGCAACAAGGAAAAGACTGAGAAAGCAAAACATCATTCTCGTAATTGCACAATTCAAAACTCAAGTACAAGTCTAACCAGCTCTAAGTCAACATTTTGTATTTTGCTATGTCTTTGAAAAGTTTGTGTCCAAATGATGGAAAAAAGAAATCTACATTTAAGAGAGCAAAAACAATGTGGAGTTGATCATTTTTATCATCTCTTGCAAAGTTTAATTCTTTTAATCCCAACATTGTTATGGCGCTAATATAAGTTAACTTTTTAAAAGAACTTTCAAATGTTTTTTCAACATGTGTTTAGTATATGTGACATGCAAATATGTGATCAGCATTACTGAATTGAAGCATTTGCAATCCCAGGTAATGTCATTCTTTAAGATAAATGTAATGCATTGAATGTTATTTTTTATTACTGAATTGAAGCATTTTCAATCCCAGGTAATGTCATTCTTTAAGATAAATGTAATGCATTGAATGTATAACTAAGCATATATGTATATGCAATATTTTACATAAATTTAAATAAATTAGGAAATATATATATTAGAAAACATTTTCTAGGCCAAAATACTGAATATTTGAATCAGAAATTAAGATCACTCTGTACAGAAGAATTTTTCAACTATATTTTATTATTATAATTATGTTAGAGTTGGGAGCTTCTGGCAGGACAAGATGACACAGACTTATTATTCCCTGCTCCTTCCCACTGGAAATAACACAGGCTACAAACAAGGAGAATTCTGAATGGTGTTAAGAAGAAAGGAAATTGGTTGAGACTGCAGGACTGGAGGTACAACACAATGGTAGGGTGTCATATGTCTCCCCATCCAACAGAAGTAGTGGACCCAGATCCCAGTGCCTAACCTAGCAATAGAAAGGACAAAAGGTAGGCTCATCCCTCCTCTGGATGGAGTGGGAATCTTTCTGTCAATACCAGCAATTGACTTTGTGACATGTAAGATATAGACTACATACTCTGAAACAGTGCGCAAATCAAAATGCTCCATTAAGATAGAAAGAAAAAGATATAGCTCAGCCTCATGGAAGGACCTTTCCCATGTCCAAGCTCTTACTGCCTTCCGTTTTCTATATATGTTAACATACATGTATGGGCTTAACAGTGCACCAGAAGGTATGCATTCATAAACCAAGTTTCCCCCACTTTGCTAACAAACAGCCTTCTCACAACTTTTGCACACCTGAGATACTGCCCTAAGGACTCAACTAATTAACTTATGTCTAAAATCAGATATTGTTACCAGAATAAGATTCTTGCCTCTCACTGGACAAGAATGAGCAGGTAAGGCATGTAATTTTCCACACAAGCAAAGCTTTATTGAAGAGGTTTGCAAGTGGAGATGAGGAGGGCCTAGAACAATGCTTACCCCTGTCTCACAGAACAAAAGACGGGTCTGAGTTTTTATAAAAGTTCTTGGGTGGGAAAAGATTCATGTTTATTCATAGGCACAGGCCGGGATATGTTAACTAAGGTGCACGAGCAGCAGCTTTCCAAGATGGCTCCTGTTCTGGAGGCTTCTGGGATTCGTAGCAGGGCTTATTATGGGGTGTCATGTCTGCACAGTCTCTCGCTCCCCGGGTTCGATTCCCCGGCTGGGGCTGTAGACCCTCACTGTCCCTGGTGGAACGTCACACAACAGTCACAGGTGGATGTTCTGCAGATGTCCCTGGGTCTGGTTTTCTCTAGCTGCTTCTGAAAGGCAACTTTAAAGATGTTTGTGGACTATTTTTAGATACCCCACCCCATTGTTCTGGGAAATGGCTTTGTTTCTGCGCCCTGGCCTGTTTCTTGTTATTTTGTTTGCAGATTTTGGGGTCCCCTCTGTTCTCTGTCTTACTAAATCTCTAGGTTCCACAATCAACCCCCTATTACCTCCCTGATAGTATAGTCTATTTCTCTTTTACTTGCTCCTCCTCTAACCACAGCAGTCTCTTTGCTGTTTCTCAAACAGGCACCCTCTGATCTCAGGGCCTTTGTTCCCTGTCTTAATATCAGTGTAAAAGCCTTTGAAATGTCTAGAAAGAGCTATAATCAATTAGTTGCCAATCCCAAATAAAACTTATAAATCCCACTAAAAGTTGCCTTACTTTTTCCTACAACAAGGTGAAGAAAGACCCAAGAATAACGTGGTTTATGGTGGTAGGTCAAATGATTACCTATATGGAAAACAAATCAAACAAACAAAAAACCACATTCTAACTTATGACACCCATAAAAAAGGAATGCCAAAAAGATTATAGACAAAATTTGAAAGACTAAATAATAAAAGGCTACCTTCATGATGCTGGTGAAGTGAAAAATAAAAATTTTAAATAGGACATAAACAGTAATGCATAGAAAAAGAACAATAAATTAAAGAACTTCTCTTCATCAAAGGCACCAGCAAGAGAATGAAAAATCAAGCCACAGAATGAGAGAATGTCTTTTTAAAACATATGATCAACAAAGATAGCAATTTCTGGTATATAAAAGAAACTTAAAATCAATAGGAGACAGATGGTGCAAAAGAAAAATAGGCAAGAGATTTGAATCGGCATGTCAAATGAAGAAAATATTCAAATATCAGGAAATATAAATTAAAATCTTAGTGAGATATAACCATACACACATAAAAGAATGGCTAAATTAAAAGACAGACAGATCTAAATGTTAGCAAGGAAGTGGTACAATAGGAGATTTTTTAAATAATATTTAAGGGAGTGTAAAGAGGTATTTTTTTTTTTTGAAGAGGTATAGCCACCTTAGAAAGCCTCTAGTGTTCACTTCTAACACGGAAGATGTGTTCCACTGTCCTGGCTAGAGCCTCCAACACAACGTTGGATATAAGCTATCATGTCAGACATTATTTTTGGTTTGCTAGCCCTGAAGAAAAGTTTACAGTCAGCCCTCTGTATCCACAGGTTCCACATTCATGAATTCAACCAAAATATTAAAAAAAAAAAAAAAGTTCCAGAAAGGAAAACTTGAATTTGCCATGCGCCTAGCGTAGCTGAGTCTGCCATTTTACAGATTCCCAGTCTCTCTCCAGCATTCCTTGTTTGAGCATTGTTCACCTCTGGTCTTGTTGTTATACCCTAAACAATACAGTGCTGTATGACAACTATTTACATAGCATTTATATTGTATTAGGCATTATAAGTAATATAGTGTCTTAGTCATCTAGTGCTGTTATAACAGAAATACCACAAGTGGATGGCCTTAACAAACAGAATTTCATTCTGCATCAATGTTCCCCTGGACTAGAAGCTTCTCTACACAGGAAACCTGGACCCAAAGGACTCACTCTGCTGGCGATGCTTTCTTGGTGGTATGAGGTCCCCCCTACCTCTCTACTTGTTTTTCTCCTCTTTTATATCCCAAAAGAAACTGGCTCAAGACACAATTCAATCCTGTAGAGTGAGTCCTGCCTCATCAACACAACTCTAGCCCATCACCCGTCATTAACATCATAGAGGCAGGATTTGCAACACATAGGAAAATCATCTCAGATGACAAAATGGTGGACCTTGAATCATGGCCTAACCAAATTGATGCACATATTTTGAAGGGACACAATTCAATCCATGACAAATACAGATGGTTTAAAGGATATGGGAGAAAGTGTATAGGTTATATGCAGATACTGCACCATTTTATATAAGGGACTTCAGCATCCGTAGATTTTGATACTGGAGAGAGTCCTGGAGCCAATCCCCTGTGGACACTGAGGGATGACTGCAAGTAATTTTCAACTTTAATTATGATTGCTATAGAATTTTTTTTGAATTTTTGTGCTTAACCTTTTAAGGTAAAAAGTTCCTTTTTATTCATAATTTAATACGAATATTTTATTCTTATCAAATGGATGTTGATTTGTATCAAATGCTTTTTCTTTCTTTTTTGAGATGATGATATTTTTCTTCTTTATTTTCTTGTTCTGTGAATTATAATAATTTTTGAATGTTAGAGTAACCTTGAATTTCTAAAATTCCTTGAATTCCTCAATTTGATTATGATTTTTGGTTCTTTGTGTATAATGCAGGATTTGACTTGCTAATATTTTTATTATCATTCTTGTATTGTTAGTTTTTACAAGCTTATACTGTCCTCAAAAAAAAAAAAAAAAAAGGCTGTATTTTAACCCATACCAAAATTTGGATTTTTATACAAAAGCTTAAATGGCTAAAATATTTATGGTTTTAAATTTTGAAATTTCCTTTATTTCTTTTTCAAAAATTTCTAAAAACTACTGATGACTTCTTTGATACTGATGAATATATAAACATTATGTAAGCACGGATATCTGAAAGGTAAAAGACAAGATGAAACGATTAGTGATTATGTGAGGGATTAATATTTTCAAAAGGGAAATTGTAGGAAAACTGTTTCAAAATAAAAGAACAGACTTAATAAAAGTATACTTAAATTGGATGTATCAGTAAAAGTTCATATAAAAATATGTATTTTCCTAGTCTGTCTATGATATGGAAACCCTGGCGCCCTAGTGGTTAAGTGCTACAGCTGCTAACCAAAAGAGCCAGCAGTTCAAATCCACCAGGTGCTCCTTTGAAACTCTATGAGGCAGTTCTACTCTGTCCTATAGGGTTGCTATGAGTTGGAATCGACTCGATGGCAACAGGTTTGTGTTTTTTCTTTTTTTGGTCTGTGACATCTGGCAGTGGTTTCTTCCTGATGAAACTTCCATCACTTGAGGTTTATGTGAAAAAAAAAAAAAGTCTGATGTGTACCCTACCCTCACCCCTACTGTGTGCCTCTAACACTATTCTACACTTCAAGAGACAAGAGCTCCTTGGGAGGTTTCCATTTCTGTGTATTGGAGTAGAAAAAAAAAAAAAAACTAAGGTTATCTGATAATATCTAGTAGTTTCCACAAAGCCAAAGTTTTTCTTTTTTTTCAAAATTCATGAAATAGTAATGAAATAATATAGGACCTTATTTGTCAAGTTATGACAATTTTACCTCCAAAATGTATAGTTAATTGAGACCTCTCTCTACTCAGTCTTACATTTAGCCATCCTGAAAAGGGTTAAATTACCCTTAGTTGTGTAAGAGTCTGTGTGTCTAGGCAAGCTGTAGAAATAGGACAAATACAGATACTAATAAAAGTTAAAGCTACAGAGTTAATACTTTTGAGTTAAATTGATCAATATGTAAATTCTAAATCAGCACTATTATTTGTGTGTTTTATTTATCTTTTAAGATGATGAAATCTTAAATTTGTTATTTAAGATTTACGGGAATTTGACATATTAAGAAACATGTCATATTAAACTCATGGTTATGATATGAAATGTTTAAGAGAAACTGACTTATAATAGTGCTTTAATTTAAAAATGTGACTAAATGCAGTCATTTCTAAACTCTTTCCGTTCCATATGACTTGTTATAATTTTAAGTTTAGTTCCATCGTCGGTAGGTAGCACTGAAACCTAGGAAGCATTTCTTTGTTAGATTGATGAGGCTTCTGTACCCAGGGTGTAAAGTGATTGAGACAATCAGAAACATTAAGTTCATAACCTCAGTTTGAAAAGTCTGAAAAAATTCAAATACGTTTATAAATGGAGTTCAGGATTTGCCCTTAAAACTTAAAAAAAAAAAGTTAATTTTTTAAATTTACAAGCTAAGAAATTGGTTATTACTTAAAACCTAAGTAACTACTAACAGTCTGATTTACAAACAGCCTCCCCTACCCCAAGGAAAACCTGACTGACACAAGAAGGGAGAATCTTTAGAAAGAGGAGGGCAATAGCTGAGATGGTGGAAAATCACAGTTGTGTGAGTAAGAAGAGCACTGAGGGATCTAAGAAGTAAGAAGAGATTTGTGAATCAAGGAGGTTGCAAACATGATGCGAAGACTCCAGGGAAGCTTGGTGGGAACAAAAGACAGAGGCATAGATGTGTTGGTGAGGGATGTTTGTGTAGACAGGGAGCTAAACCATCTTCTGTGTGTCTAGTAGCCTCAGGGCAGTATACATACACCAAAGTATGTGAAAATTTTTCTGGCCCTTGAGAGAGACAAAGAATTTGCTGATAGAAAACCACCAGATCTGAGGAAGTTCCACATTGGGAGCAAGAGGCAAGAATCTCATGAGTTCCTGATGGCTAGAGGCTGAACAGAGGCCACCAGCAGCAAAAAGACTAACCACCAAAGGCCAGTACGAGTGATTTATCTTAGCTGGCACAGTAGAAGACAGAGGCCACCCATACAACTATCCCTGATGTCTTACCACTGTAAAACACTTCTGATGCCACCTGTCAGAGAAGAGGAATGGGTGGCATCCTGAATTACTGGAGAAAATGTTGATGTATCTGAGATTAGCCTGAATTGATAAAATCAGGTAACTGGTCACTAGGTTGTTTGTGACTCTAGATACAAAATAAGCTTGGTCATATAAAAATTAAGACAATCATTTGATCTTTTGGCCTACCCGGAAAATCTATGTTCACTTATCATACTTCTTGACAATGAATTATTACTCAATAGGGTAAGGGGCCCTGGTGTTGCGATGGTTAAACACTCAGCTACTAACCAAAATGTCATTGGTTCAAACCCACCCAATAGGAGAAAAACCTGATGATCTGTTTCTATAAAGACTACAGTCTAGGAAACTCTATAGGGCAGTTCTACTCTCTCACATGGATTGTTATGAGTCAAAAATTGACTCAATGGCACCTAACAACAACAACAACAACAATAGTTACTACACGATGAAATTATAATGATCATAGAAGCCCATCTCCCTTATTGAGTAGGAGTGCTTAGGCAGTGCAAATGGTTAACACACTCAGCTGTTAAATGAAAGGTTGGAGGTTCAAGTCCACTCAGAAGTTTCTGGTGATCTACTCCCCCAAAATTTGCCACTGAAAACCCTATGGTGCACAATTATACTTTGACACAGTGGGCTCACCCCGGATCAGAGACAACTTGACAGCAGCTAGTTTACCACTGTCTTCAAGAGCAGCATTCCAAATTTCAAGGCTCTTGATAAGTTGTGTATATGCACCTTGAAACAATCAGCATTGGGAAGCCATTTTAGGAGTTAGAGGAATTGGATTTAAGTCCAATAACTATCCTCCCTGCATTAAGGATCATTCACAATGTCCGCCATAAATTGATAAATAGAAACACAAGATTAGACAAATTTTACATGGCAAATATGAGAAAGGTCACAAAAGGAAAATGTATCATTTTCAAAGATAAGAAGAAATACAGAAAAGCCTTTTACAAACACTGGTCAGAGATAAAAGAATGCAAGAGCATCCTGTATCCAAGAATGTCATGGGAGAGAGGAAGTCTTACCAAATCAACAGATTACCCTGCAGTAGCCACAGTCTTGACCCTTAACCACTCAGGGAAGCTCATCTAAAAGCTTAGCCTATGTCTTTTTTAAGCTTCCCCAACACCTATTGAAGGGAAGTCAAAAAATATTCTCTAGGAAAAGGATCTTAATTAGGAGTCATATATTTCAGGAAAAGCTCTGAGATCTGAAATATCTTTTCAGAAAGCATAAATTTTTGTCCCATCTCTGTCTCTACTATGTAATGTGAATTTGTGCAATTCTCTTAGTTCATCCAAACCTCAGTTCCCCCATCTGTAAAACAGGGAAAATGATAATGGTGTCAAGATTATAACAGCCCCTTCTTGGCAGATTTTTTTTTTCAATTGGCTTAGTCATTAATTAACCATTTCTGATCACCTCTCTTTGGTCACCACCTACTCTAAAGAAGAATAAAGCAGATATTCACTTTCCCAGGCTACCTCACAGCTGAGAGTTGCCAAAAAGACATGAAGGAAAAGTACGTGGGGCTACGTTAAAATGTGAAACTGACCCTCTTGTCCTTTTCAACTGCCTTCCACCCAGAAGTAATGCCTGCATACAAACCAAGCATATTATAACCAAGAGACAACAATATGAGTGCAATTGGTCAACAGGATAAGAATGACTTAGGAAGTGCTGGGTCCAAGATGGCTTTGTTAAGATCCTTTATCAATAACAGCAACAATGATCTTTGGTTTTCATGTTTGGGGTGAAAATGAACCCTTACTTGTTTAAGTAAGTATGAAGTATATATTCTACTACTTGCAGCTGAAAGTGTTCCTAACTACCAAAACTTCTTTAAAATTTGTTATTATACTTGAAAGATGCATACCATATTATAGTAGATAAATTTTACTTAATTTTTGTTGAATAATATTAAATTGTATTTATTCATGCATCAAATTAATCACATTTATAGATGAAGTAGAATTATGTATGTATCTCACTGCTGGAAAGAATAAAAGATGAACGTCTGTCGCAGCTCTTAGCCATAGGCAGCACATCAGTAAAATAGGAGTCTATGATAATTTTATTTAAAACAGAAAATTTATAACAAATAAGTCGATGTAGCCATGTGATGGAAGAAAGGCACTTTGTGATGTCTGTTTCTTTCCTCAAGGAACTTGTCCTGGAAAGAAAAAAACAAAGCTTACCTCAGGAGAAGAAAACAATCCAGAAGCACTCCCATTCTAACCTACCCTCCACACAACTCCTAGGGACATCCTCCACAGGCCTGGCAACTCCCCTTGTGGAATACCGCCCAAGCTGTTGGGTTTGACATACCAGCTAAAATCTACTTAGGGAAAAGGGCTCAGGGTACCTAGCCTACCTGTCTCCTTTTCCATCATTCTCCTCATCAAAACCTACATTCTAGCCACAATTTCTTAACAAATATTTCAATGTTTATTTTTTTCTACTGAATCATATCTGCAAACAAAACCTCTCTTACCCTGCAGGCCTTACTCAAATACTTCCTCCTCACTGAAACTCTTTCTAAATTTACTCTGCAGCACAAGGTATGTTGTTGTGTGCTGTTGAGTTGATTCTGACTCATAGCAACCTGCTAAGACAGATCAGAACTGTCCCATAGGGTTTCCTAAGCTATAATGTTTACTAGAGCAGATTGCCAGGTATTTTCTCCCTCAGAGTGGCTGGTGGGTTCCAACACTCAACCTTTTGGTTAGCAGCCAAACTCTTAACTGTTTTGCCACCAGGGCTCCTTAGCAGAACATATAGGACCACTCCCGATTCCCACTTGGTACTTAGTACAATATCTATGGCACTGGCCACGACATATAGTTTTTTCTGATTATACAGTAATTTCCTTCATTTGAATATGAGTTCAAACCTTATTCCCCTGATATCCTAGAATTTAGGACAGATCATTGCCCTCTGATTGACTGGAAATGACTTTCAAGGGGATAGATTCAGGATTTTCCCAAACACTAAAGAAGGAAAGACCACAAAGAAACCACAGCTGGAGGACTGTAAGATTGGGGGACAGAGGTTCAAATTACTTTCCGTTATGTTAACACTTGTCTATTGTTTCCATTTACTCAGGTAGACTTTAAAAAACTTCATTGAAAAAGACTATTTAGCTGTACTCTACTGAGGGGAAAAGTATGATTCAACTGACTGATAATCCTCAGTATTTTCACATAACATTCCCTGTGGAAAGATCCAGGAATTCTCTACCATATTCAGAAACAGCTCAAAGTTCCAGTTGGTATTTGATGGCCAGTGGCCTCCAGGATAAATGAAAACGTGTGATCCCCCTAGGGACTGCTGGTTTCCATTTTTATCTGTTAGTGTTTGACTAAATACCATATGAACATGAAAAAACTATACTAGTTTTCCTAACTGAAGCTGTGTCTGATTATAGAAGCCCTTGTCTGCTTACTGCCATTGAACTTACGCACTATTCTTCCTGCTGTCAATCCTTGATAGGGTAGAACAAGTCCAATGCGGTGCTACTAAGTTAGGATGAAAAGCAGAAAGGATGTCAAGAATGCTGATTTCCAACTGAAAATACTTCACATTCAGTTTAAAAGTGCTTTTCTGACCATTTCACATTAACTTGTAAGCAAACTCTACCAGAAACCCTACAGTATATCTAAGAATTTGAGTTTATATAAAAATTGAATCTATGTAATTAAGAGGGAATTAGCTGAAGTACAATGTTCATAGACATATTTTTAGTAGCAGAGGGCAGTTGGCTCCAGCCTGAACTTTCTTAGCAGTTAGAAGTACATGACTAATCATTTCCTAATTCCAAACATCTTCAAATATAGAAACCTAAAATCGAAAAGAACCAGGGTAACAGGAATACACACAGGCAATCATTCATTTGGTGGGGAGGGGGCTGTTGTTGCTGTCCAACTGGAAATGAAAACCTTATAAAGAATAGAGTTCAAACTAATAACTCTGATATGGCTAACGCAGACAATTAGAAGATGTAAACTTTAGTTCTAGATTTAGATGATTTAGAAGAAATTAAAGTTGTCAAGGATTTCATTCTACTTGGATCAACAATCAATGTCCGTGGAAAAAGAAGTCAAGAAATCAAACAACATACTGCACTGAGCAAATATTCTGCAAAAGACCTCTTTAAAGTTTTAAGAAGTAAAGATGTCACTTTGATGACCCAAGTGACCCAGGTGCCCCGACCCAAGCCATGGTCTTTTCAATCACCTCATATGCATATGAAAGCTGGACAGTGAAAAAGGAACACAGGAAAATTGATGCATTCAAACTATGGTGTTGTTGAAGAATATTGACAGGCATCATTGCTTTCGGTTACACATAGGGTCACCATGAGTAAGAGTCGACTGGACAGCAACTAACAACAACAAACTTTAGAATCCAAAGATGTTCACTTAATTTTAAATTACCCTTAAGAGGCTACTAAGAGGAAATGGAAGACATTTCAACTACAGTGGGGTTGTATCTACGTATATATGTAACCATGCCTTCTACTTGTATCCAGTCTGTGCCAGTGCTATGAAAGGCTTCAGGGTACTGTGGAAAAACACCTGCTGGTTTTACAATAGAAGATCCGAGCAAGCCCCTCCTTGGTGTCAGTCAGTTTGTCTTTGCAGAGGGGAGTCAAAAGCATTGCTGCACAGTGAAAAGAATAGACATTTTGTACTCTAAATGGGTATCACAACTCAACTTTGCCAATTAATAACTCTAATTTTGTATTTATTAACTTCACATCTTATATATGCAAAAATGGAGAAAATAACCTAATGCTTACTTGTTTTTTAATGAGAATTCATTGAGAAAAGCCATGTAGAAGCAGATGGCACCCTCAAGGAAGAACCAAGTAAAAACAATGCCCATTTCCTTTTGTTCCTTAAGGCAAAGGACACACAAGAAATAAATGCTTGAGATCCCTTACAGATATAAACATTCCTCTTTGGCTTTCTAACCAACGACTGTTGGAACGAGTTTCAGTCATCTGGATAATACTGGAGGAGAGAACTGAACAAGCCATACCGCTTTCCACATACCTGAAATATCAGGAATCAGATCTCCTAGCCTCCTTTGGTGCTTCCCTTTTCTCCCAAGAAAGCATAGATGACTCATCATCTCTATAATCATAACCCTATGTGGTACTTCATTAAGGCCCAGGCACAGTTCTAAGAGCTATAACCTGTATTAAGTATTTAATCTAATGAACATGAATGCTTATATAGTAATTGCTATGTGCCAGATAAAGTCCTATGATTTTTATGCATATTAACCCTAAATCCTCACAAAACCCTAGATAAAGATAGAGAACTGCTGTCAAGGTATCTCTAACTCATGGTGACTTATGTACATCAGAATGATGGTCCTGCGTCATCCTCACAATTGCGGGCATGTTCGAGTCCATCATTGCAGCTATTGTGCCAATCCTTCTCAATGAAGATCTATCTGCCTCATCCTCACTGACCCTCACTGACCCTCTATTTTACCAAACATAATGTCTTCCTGAAATCACCTCATATGCATGCAAAAGCTAGACAATGAGTAATGAAGACCGAAGGAGAACTGATGCCTTTGAATTACAGTGTTGGAGAAGGATATTGAATATGCCATGGACTGCCAGAAGAACGAAAAAATCTGTCTTGGAAGAAGTACAGCCAGAATGCACCTTAGAAGTGAGAATGGTGAGACTTCATCTCACATAATTTTGGACATATTATCAGGAGAGACTAGTCCCTGGAGAACACATCATCCTTGGTAAATCAGAGGGTAAACGAAAAACAAGAAGACCTTCAACGAGATGGATTGACCCAGTTGCTACAACAATGGGCTCAAGCATAACGAAGATTGTGAGGATGGTGCAGGACCAGGCAATGTCTCATTCGATTATACAAAGAGGCGCTATGAGTCAGAAACGACTTAATGACACCTAACAACAACAACAACAATCTCCAGCTATTGATCCCTTCTGATGTGTCCAAAGCAAGTAAGCTAGATAATGTTTTGTAGTGATCCATAAGGTTTTCATTGGATAATTTTCAGAAATAGATCACCAGGCCTTCCTTTCTAGCCTGGCTGAGACTGGAAGCTCCTCCAAAACTATCCACTATCGGTGATACTGCTGGTGTTTGAAAAGTGGGTGGCATAGCTTCCAGCAACAGAGCAACACTCAGGCCACCATAATAAGACAAACTGACAGATGAGTAGTGGCAAAAAACTTCACAAGATTACATTAAGACCTCCATTTTGCATAGAAACCAGAAACCAAGGTGCAGAGAGGTCAAATCGCTTGTGCAAGGTCACAGAGCCTGTGGCAGTGAGATGGAGTTGGGAACCCAGCTTCTGATTCAGTGCCCAGGCTCATAGCTACCACCACACCTGCTGCTTCTTGCTACGAGAAGTTCTACGGTTTGTCTTTATTGTTGTTTGGCTTGTTTTTTCTTGTTGTGTCGTTCCAACCATTGTAATCATACACAAGAGTTGCTGAGTGTCTTCCCAGACTGACAGTGAAATTGGAGGCTGAAAAATTTTGTAAGTGGAGGTGACTAGCTGTTTAGAGAGAATACCAGACAGGTACCCTAGCCTCATTCATAGCCACTGGTTTGAGAGCATGGGTTTGTTGAGTAGGAGCACCTGGAATTAGAAAATTTTTAATTTATGAGACAATTCTCAAACTGAGTGAGGCCATCCCACAACCTAGTGTTTTCTGGGGCTTCATGGGTGGGTGTTGCAGGATTGGCCTTGAAGTGGGAAGAGCTCTTATCATCATGAGGGTGTTCTGATGCATTAGGCTGGAGGACACGTCATTTCAGCCGGCTGGGCTCCCATGCTCTTCTGCGTGTGATTGGATGCACGTGAGGGGCTTAGCATAGCACCTAGCACAACGTAAATGCTGAATTTCTTGAGGCGTTAGTACTATAACTATTATTATTACTGTCAAGATTATAGTCGACATTTTTAAAGTCATTTTGACTGTGGAAAAGTTCTTTTATGTCTAAAAGTACACAAAATCAAAGATGAGGTAGGCAGGGGTTTCCAATCCTTAGTAGCAGATTCTCTGAAACCTGAGACTCTGTGGATGTGGCGTGAGGTCATCTGACATGCAGCCAGGCTTGGACATCCCTAGACTACATCTACACTCAAGGATGCCATCTGGACAGCTGCCCTGTTGTTAAAATCACCTCTCCTGCTGTTTCAAAAAGCTACACATTCCTGTGCCTCTTCCTCTACTTTTGATTTTCTTATTTTCCAGCTTGCATGATACCCAGGGCCTCAGAGGGATTCAAGTACACATGGGAGGATTGAGAGAGGGACACTTTTTGTACCACCATCAGTACTACCACCCAGATCTAGAGCCCTGATTTCTAAGTTGGTTAATGAGATTCACCCTCAGCTCCTTGAGAAGCTGATGGCTAATCCAGTTCTACTTGGCCAATCCAATGGAAAATGCATTTATATTTGGCAAATGCTAATCTATTGGGCTTTTTAAAATTCCAGAAAACTTTAACTGCAGAAAACCACTTAGGTTTAAATCCCTTATTGTCTTTTTTTTTTTTTTTGCTCTTGAGGCTGAGCAATGAAATGAAGCCAAACTAGAGTTTAATAAAAATGAATTCCCACTAGGATTCAGAGCACATCTTTAAACTGCTTTAAATCTTCTGTTCATGAAACTTTGCCCAGCCAACTGCAAGGGGTCAAGAGCCTGTTTCTAATTTACAGTTTTTACTCTCCTTAGGAGATAGAAGAAAAAATATCCATAAAATAATGTCTGCAAAATCATCACTCTTCCTAGTACTCCTGCACAGTTGCCATGTTCAATTCAATGAGCCAGGGAGAAGGAGAGAGCACCTCTGAAAGGAGGCATTCAAATCCCCAAAGACTTGTGGGAAGGAAGGGGAGCCACCATAGTGAGGCATCTCTCATGACAGGGGCTCTAATGCATGAGTTCCTTCAGTTTTCAGGGCAGCACTGGGATCCTATAGTTTTATTTGCTAAACCTGGCAACCTTAAAGCTAGGAGATTTCTCCAGATAAGAACCAAATGTAGACTATGTTGTTTATTTATTGATATAGATCACAATTTGTTTTTCTAAAAATACTAACGCATATGTGGCAGAGTGTATAGGACATTGTTATTTAACATTTCGTCTTGGGCTTAGGAGAAAGAAAGATAAAAAAAGGAAAGAAAGGATGGAAGAAGGAAGGGAAAGGTGAGGAGGAGGGAGAGAGGGAGTGAGGGAAGAAAGACAGAAATAAAGACAGAAGAGGAAAAAAACCTTCTTACATTTTCTATTAAAAAACAGCATGTCTATTATACAAGAAATACACTGTTAAAAAGTAGTTCAACTTAGAGCTAAAATGAGTAATCATTCCCTATAAAGCACACGTATTTAGGAAGATAACCTGTAACATGTTATGTTGAAACACTTCAATTGGACGATACATATATTTTATTAAGTAAATTACATCTATCAGTGCCATGTTTTGCAAATGTTGTCATAGCCAAGCAGACCTACCATAATTAGATTACAGTAAGCCAACTAAATTATATACAGACAAATTCAGTTTTCATGCACTTAAAACACATCCTACCAGTCCCAAAACATCTGGATATCTGTAAGCAACTAAAACTTTGGCATTTTTATAGGCAAAATAATTCACTGATTTAATTTTTTTTTTTTAATATCTATCCAGAGTTTTTATCGCTATGCTTACACAGTCACAATTCTCATTACATTAAGAAGTCATTTGACCTCTCCAAGCACTGGCTGTTGTCTCCACATAATGAGTGTTGAGCCACACAACCTCAACAGACCTTTTTACTGAAACATGTAATAATTCTCTGAGCCAGGCTTCTAAATGGGTTGAAAACATTGATTTTCTCTGTTGAACAGTGGCTAGAGAATACACATCTACACTTATTTTTTTCTTACTGAAGCTTCCAAGAATGTGAGACATGTATTTTATACCCTATCTAATATTAATGACTATTAATCCAAGATAAATATAAGGTGAAAGAGTTTAACTGCTGTGGGTAAAAGAAAACAAACATCACAATCACATCATAATATTGTTGATTTACATCAAGCTCATTGTGTTTATTTGAAAATAACTCCCAGGTGAGAAATTCAGTTAACCTCAGGACAACAAAACAGGGGCAAGAGAAGGAGGCAGAATGCAAACTGGTTAAAACCTAGTGAGATGTGGAGTAGGGGAGAGGGGAATTCACTTTCTAGACAGTTGGCCCTTGGTATTTTTGGTTATGAGAAAGGTAACAGCAAATGTGGGTGAACTGTGCACAGCTTGACCAAGGTAAACAATGTCACTAAGATGTACACAAGAAAAAAGGGCTTTTCGGTAATTGCTATGGTGCATGTAATTTTGCAACAATAAAACCCAAAAAATATGCGTGCAGGTATATATGTATGTATGTAAGGGTATATGTGTATAGGTATGTACATGTGAGTTACATGTGTGTATGTATACATAGGTATATGTATATGCATATGAATATATATATGTGCATACATATATAGTCATATATATAAGAAAGCACATAGGGAGCACAGTTAAAGATACTTTTTGGAAATAACCAAAGACCTCACGGGATTGGTTTTCTGTGTTTGAAGGCTTAGAACCATAGTGTCATGGGACAGCTCAGTCAATTGGCATTAGTATGATTCATAACATTTATGTTCTACATCCTAGTTTGGTGAGTAGTGTCTGGAGTCTTAAAAAACTTGCTAGCAGCCACCTAAGATAAAAGTATTGGTCTCTACTTATCCAGACAAAAGAGGAAGAAGGAAACTAAAGACTCAGAAGAAACCAGTTTACATGACAAATACTCAACACAAACCATGCTCTCATCTACCCTGAGATCAGAAGAATTAGATTGTGCCCAGCTACCACTACTGACCATTCTATCAGGGCCATATTGAATTCTGATAGAATGGGGAGAAAAATGTGCAATAGAACTTTGAATTCTTAAAAGATCCAGACTTACTGGACTGGTTGAGGCTGGAGGACTCCCCGAAATAAGGCTGAAGGACTCCCCGAAATAAGGCTGGAGGACTCCCCGAAATTATTGCCCTGAGGATACTCTTTAAATCTTGAATTGAAACCAGTCCCTGAGATCACCTTTTAGCTAAATAATAAATTGGCCCACAAAAAAAGACTATTACCTGTGAATACTGTGCTCCTATAAAAAATCATTTATATGATGGAGATACAGTGAAGATGATATAAAGAAATAAAAGATTGGTTTAAACTTAGAAAAACAGAGGTAAATATTAAGATAACCATACAGGAAACTAACAACCCTACACATCAAAATAAAAAACAAGAAAAACAAAAGACTTAGTAAATACAAAATCAACAACAATGAAAAGGAGGAAAAGAAAATACATAAAGAAAAATGACTCAGCACAGAATATTAAGTGGAACAAAGAAACTGTCAACTGCACACACACGCACACAAAAAATGTCAATGACAGAACTCAGTTCATACCTAGCAATAATTACACTGAATGTAAATGGACTAAATGCACCAATAAAGAGACAGTGAGTGGCAGAATGGATAAGAAAACATGATCCATCTATATGCTGCCTATAAAAGACAGACCTTAGACACACACTAAAACTCAAAGGATGGAAAAAAATATATCAAGCAAACAGCAGTCAAAAAAGAGCAGAAGTGGCAATACTAATTTCTGACAAAATAGACTTTAAAGTAAAATCCACCATAAAGGTTAAGGAAGGACATTATATAATGTTTAAAGGGTCAATACACCAGAAGGACATGACCATAATAAACATTATACACCCAATGACACAGCTCTAAAATACATAAACTCTAACACCGTTGAAAAGTGAGATAGACTGCTCCACAATAATAGTAGGAGACTTCAACACACCACTTTTGGTGAATAACAGAACATCCAAAAAGAAGCTCAATAAAGACACTAAAGATCTAAATGCCACAATCAACCAACCTGATCTCATAGACATATATAGAACACTCCACACAACAGCAGCCAAATATACTTTCTTTTCGGATGCACATGGAACATTCCCCAGAATAGACCACATTATTACACCATAAAGCAGGTCTTAACAGAATACAAAGCATCAAAATATTACAAAGTATTTTTTCTGACCATAAAGCCATAAAAGTAGAAATCAATAACAGAAAAAGCAGGAAAAAAAAATTAAACACATGGAAACTGAACAATGCTTTGTTCAAAAACTACTGGGTTATATAAGAAATTAAGGACGGAATAAAGAAATTCACAGAATCAAATAAGAATGAAAACATCCTACCAGAACCTTTGGGACATGGCAAAAGCAGTGCTCAGAGGTCAATTTATAGCAATAAATGCACAACTCCAAATAGAAGAAAAGGCCAAAAACAAAGAATTATCCCTACAACTTGAACAAATAGAAAGAGAGCAGCAAAAGGAGCCCTTGCGCACAAGAAGAAAGCAAATAATAAAAATTAGAACAGAATTAAATGAAATAAAGAACAGAAAAAGAACTGAAAGAGTTAACAAGACCAAATGCTGGTTCTTTGAAGAGATCAACAAAATCAGTAAACCACTGGCCAAACTGACAAAATAAAACCAGTAGAGGAAGCAAATAACCCAAATGAGAAATGAGATGGGCAATATCACAACAGACCCAACTGAAATTAAAATAATCATAACAGAATAATATGGAAAATTGTACTCTAAAAAATTTGAAACCTAGAGGAAACAGACCAATTTCTAGAAACACACCACCTACCTACCTAACATAAACAGAGGTAAACAACTAAATGAACCTATAACAAAAGAAGAGATTGAAAAGGTAATTTAAAAACTCCTGACAACAACAACAACAACAAAAAAGCCCTGGACCTGATGGCTTCACTGGAGAATTCTACCAAACTTTTACAGAAGAGTTAAACCACTGCTAGTTAAGGTATTTCAGAGCATAGAAAATGATGGAATACTCCCAAACTCATTCTATGAAGCCAACATAACCCTGATACTAAAACCAGGTAAAGACACCACAGAAAAAGAAAATTACAGACCAATATCCCTCATGAACATAGATGCAAAAATCCTCAACAAGATTCTAGCCAATAGAACTCAACATATCAAAAAAAATAATTCACCATGACCAAGTGGGATTCATACCAGGTATGCAGGGATGGTTCAACACTAGAAAAACAATCAATGTAATCCATCACATAAATAAAACAAAAGACAAGAACCACATGGTCTTATCAATTGATGCAGAAAAGGCATTTGGCAAAGTCCAACACCCATTCAGGATAAAAACTCTCAGCAAAATAGGAATAGAAGGGAAATTCCTCAACATAATAAAGGGCATTTATACAGGTTGACAGCCAACATCATCCTAAATGGAAACAGTCTGAAAGCATTCCCCTTGAGAATAGGAACCAGACAAAGATGCCCGTTGCTGTTGTTAGGTGCTGTTGAGTCAGTTCTGACACTAAACACTGCATGAGAGAAGGAAACACTGTCCGGTCTTGAGCCCACTGTTGCAGCCGCTGTGATAATCCATCTCACTGAGGGTCTTCCTCTTTTTCGTTGACACTTTACTTTACCAAGCATGGTGTCCTTCTCCAGGGACTGATCTTTCCTGACAACATGTCCAAAGTATGTAAGACAGAGTCTCACCATCCATGCTTCTAAGGAGCATTCTAGTTGTACTTTTTCCAACACAAATTTTTTCGTTCTTCTGGTAGTCCATGGTATATTCAATATTTTTCATCAACACTACAATTTAGAGGCAACTATTCTTCTTCAGTCTTCTTTATTCATTGTCCAGCTTTCGGATGCATATGAGGCGATTGAAAACACCATGGCTTGGATCAGGTCACCTTAGTCTTCAAGGTGACATCTTTGCTTCTTTTAACACTTTAAAGAGGTCTTGTGCAGCAGATTTATCCAGTACAATATATCCTTTGATTTCACGACCGCTGCTTCTAAGGGTGTTAATTGTGGACCCAAGTAAAATGAAATCCTTGACTTTAATCTTTTCTCCATTTATCATGATGATGCTCATTGGTCCAGTTGTGAGGATTTTTCTTTTCTTTATGTTGAGTTATCCATATTGAAGGCTGTAGTCTTTGATCTTCATCAGTAAATGCTTCAAGTCCTCTTCACTTACAGCAAGCAAAGTTCTGTCATCTGAATAACACAGGTTGTGAATGAGTTTTCCTCCAATCCTGATGCCCCATTCTTCTTCATATACTCCAGCTTCTCAGACTATCGGCTTGCCATACATATTGAATAAGTATGGTGAAAGGAAATAACCTTGATGTACGCTTTTCCTGACTTTAAACCACGCAGTTTGCCATTGCTCTGTGTGAATGACTGCCTCCTGGTCTATGTACAGGTTCCTCCTGAGCACAATGAACGGTTCTGGAATTCCCTTTCTTTGCAAAGCCATACATAATTTGATATGATCTACACAGTCAAATGCCTTTTCACAGTCAATAAAACACAGGTAAACACCTTCCGGTATTCTGTGTTTTCAGCAAGGATCCATCTGACATCAACAATGATATCCCTTTTTCCACATCCTCTTCTGAACCCCGCTTGAATTTCTGGCAGTTCCGTGTTAATATACTGCTGCAACTGCTGAATGGCCTTCAGCAAAATTTTACTTGCGGGTGGTATTAATGATATTGTTCGATAACTTCTGCATTCCGTTGGATCACCTTTCTCTGGAATGACCACAAATACTGATCTCTTCTAGTCAGTTGGTCAGGTAGCTGTCTTCCAAATTTCTTGGCATAGACTAGTGAGCACCTCCAGTGCTGCATCTGCTCACTGAAACATCTTATTTGGTATTCTGTCGATCACCTAAAGCCTTGGTTTTTTTTGCCAGTGCCTTCAGTGCAGCTGAAATGGTTGATCAGCGACTGATTCTTTTTGGTACAGTGACTGTGTATTCCTTCCAGCTTCTCTTGATGCTTCCTACATCTTTTAATATTTTCCCCACAGAATCCTTCACTATTGGAAATTAAAGCTTGAATTTTTTCTTCAGTTCTTTCAGCTTGAGAAATGCTGAGTGTGTTCTTCCCTTTCAGTTTTCTAACTCCAGATGTTTACACATTTAATTATAATACTTTACTTTGTCTTTTCAAGCTGCCCTTTGAAATCTTCTGTTCAGCTCTTTTACATCATCATTTCTTCCATTTGGTTTAGCTAATGGAAGGATATTAATTGTGGACACAAGTAAAATGAAATCCTTGACAACTTCAGTCTTTTCTCCATGTATCATGATGTTGCTTACTGGTCCAGTTATGAGGATTTTTCTTTTCTTTATGTTGAGGTGTCATTCATACTGAAGGCTATAGTCTTTGATCTTCATCAGCAAATGCTTCAAGTCTCTTCACTTACAGCAAACAAAGCTGTGGCATCTGAATAACACAGGTTATTCAAGAGCAAGTTTCAGAGTCTGTTCTGACATCTATTTTGGCCTTTTCTTTCTCTCTTTCCTGTCTTTTTAATGACTTCTTGCTTTCTTCGTGTATGATATTCTAGATGTCACTCCATAACTCCGCTGGTCTTCAGTCATTAGTGTTCAACATGTCAAATCTATTCTTGAGATGGTATCTAAATTCAGGTGAGATATACTCAAGTTGTACTTTGGTTCTGGTGGACTTGTTCTAGTTTTCTTCGTTCTTGCATATGAGCAACTGATGGTATGTTCCACAGTCTGCCCCTGGCCTTGTTCTGACTGATGATACTGAGCTTTTCCATTATCTGTTTCAACAGATGTAGTCTGTCTGACTCCTGTGTATTCCATCTGGCAAGGTCCATGTTTATAGCAGCCTTTTACTAAAAAAAAAAAAAAAAATTTTTTTTTTTTTTTTTGTTGAAAAATGTATTTGCGCTGAAGAAGTCACTGGTCTTCCAAAACTCCATCATGTTATGTTTGGCATCACTTCTGTCACCAAGGCCATATTTTCAAATTACTGATCCTTCTTTGTTTCCAACTTTCCCATTCCAATTACCAGTAATTATCAATGCAACCTGATTGCATGTTCAATCAATTTCAGACTGTAGAAGTTGGTAAAAATCTTCAGTTTCTTCATCTTTTGGCTTAGTGGTTGGTGTGTAAATTTGAATAATAGTTTTAACTGGTCTTCCCTGTAGGACTATGGATATTAACATATCACTGACAGCATTGTACTTCAGGATAGATCTTGAAATATTCTTTTTGATAATAAATATAATGCCATTCCTCTTCAAGATGTCATTCCTGGCATAGTAGATCATATCATTGACCAGTTAAAATGGCCAATACTGTTACTGGAATAAGGTTCTTGCCTCTCACTGGTCAAGAATGAGCAGGTAAGGCACGCACTTTTCCACACAAGCAAAGCTTTATTGAAGAGGCTTGCAAGCGAAGATGAGGAGGGCCTAGAGCAACGCTTACCCTCATCTCATAGGACAAAAGACAGGCCTGAGTTTTTAAAAGTTCTTGGGCTGGAAAAGATTCATGTTTACTCATAGGCACAGGAGGGGATATGTTAACTAAGGTACGCATGCAGCAGCTTTCCAAGATGGCTCCTGTGCTGGAGGCGTCTGGGATTCGTAGCAGGACTTATTATGGGGTATCATGCCTGCACAGTCTCCCACTGTCCGGGTTCGATTCCCTGGCTGGGGCTGTAGCCCCTCACAAAGCGGTTACAGGTGGATGTTCTGCACATGTCCCTGGGCCTGGTTTTCTCTAGCTGCTTCTGAAAGACAACTTTAAAAAAGTTTGTGGGCTATCTTTAGATACTCTGCCCCATTGTTCTGGGGAACGGCTTTGTTTCTGTGCCCTGGCCCATTTCTTGTTACTTTGTTTGCAGATTTGGGTGCCCCTCTGTTCCTTGTCTTACTAAGTCTCTAGGTTCCACACTCAACCCCCATTACCTCCCTTCTATTTCTCCTTGCTTCTTCCCTAACCACACCAGTCTCTTCACTATTTTTCAAACAGGCACCCTCCAATCTCAGGGCCTTTGCTCCCTGTCTTCTCCCCCCTGAGGGACTTCAACCCCATAAATCTTTATGGGAATATGAATGGAGGTCTCTGCTTCTGTAACTTCTTCCTGCTGGACTGGGGCATTGTTCTTGCCTAACCAAGTAGAAGTCTCTCGCTACCTGATCTAAATTAGTAGGCACCATCAGGACCACTTCTTGGGGAGTCAGTTGGTAGCACTGCAAATAGGCAGGGATTATCTACAGATGTTTCCAGCTTGGTTGCTGGAGCATCTTATTGAGTCCTACTACTGTTCTGCTGTTAAGGAGCCATCAGATGGCATTTTTAGCTTCTGGTGGAAGCTTCCTCTTTCAGCCGGGGCATAGTACCCTGGCACCAGTCGAGGGGGTACCGAGGAGGTGATGACAAGTCCTCACAAGTAAAAGATTGGCAGCCCAGGGTAAGAATGTTAGACGGGGCCTGGGAAAGGACTAGAGTTATACAGCAAGTAAAGAGAAACAGATCACTTATCTGTACTCTTCTGAAGGGAAGCTTTAGGTTTTCTTGTGGTTCACAGGAGCATGTTTGCTTCTCTTTTGGTGCTTCTGATGAGGTTTAGGTCATCCTTTTTGAAGAGAAGCTTCAAGTCTTCTATTGGTTCACAGGTGTAGGTGTCTCCTTGTCCATCAACTCTATCGGCCAGCTCCTGTGGGGTACAAAGCTTAATTCGAGAGTTATGAATCCATGTAGTGATTCCTTTAAGTTTGACTGCTGAAGGGGTGGTCAGTATAACCTGGAAGGGCCCGTTCCATTTTTCAGACAGCTGATCTTCAGGCGATCCTTCTTTCCAGGTTTTAAGAAGGACAGTATCTCCTGGCTTAACAGGAGTAGGGGTTCCTTTTCCTGGTGTGGGGAGCACATTATTACCATATTCTCTTAGGGCCTTCTGTACTTGTCGCAGATGGGTAACATATTTAAGAAGTTGGTGTAGTTCAGGGTCCAATAGTAAATCTGTTGTTAAAAAGAGCCTTCCATATAGCATTTCATACGGACTGAGTTTTAAATCTCCCCTAGTGGCAGCCCTAACTCTCATGAGGGCTATGGGTAATAATTTAATCCAAGTTTCTTGAGTCTCTTGGCATAGCTTTGCCAATGTCTTTTTTAGAGTCTGATTCATCTTCTCTGCTTTTCCTGAGGACTGAGGATGTAACTTATAATTTATGCATAAGGCTGTGGAGAGAGCCTGGGTTATTTTTGCTATGAATGCTGGGCCACTGTCAGATTGTAAAGACCTTGGTAGTCCAAATCGGGGAATTATTTCTTTTAATAGGAATTTTCCCACTTCTAAAGCCTTTTCTGTTCTAGTAGGAAAAGCTTTTACCCATCCAGTGAAGGTATCTACAAACACCAACAGGTATTTTAGTCCCTGCTTGGATGGCATAACAGTGAAATCTATTTGCCAGTCCTCCCCTGGGTATGTACCCTGATGTTGGACAGGTTTAACCAGAGGTGGGGGTATAGGGTGGCTTTGTGGGGTTGTTCCTTAGACAGGTCTCACAACTATTGGTAATTTAACTACATTGTGTAGCCCTATTCCTTTTACACACTTAGACAATAGTCCTAAGAGTGTGTCTCTGCCACAGTGTGTGGCATCATGAAGGGCTTTTACTATTTTCCATAATAAATACTCAGGCACATATAATACTCCCTCATCATTCTTCATCCATCCTGTCTCATCATAAGAAAAAACCCTTTCCTTTCCCTTCCTCTTCTCCTTTTTGGGTATATTTTGGCTCGAACTGATTTAATCTGTAAGGAATGAAGGCCATTAATTGTGATGTCTCTACTATCCTTGCAGCAGCTTTAGCAGCCAAATCAGCCTTGTGATTCCCCATTGCTTCTAGTGAGTTGTCTTTCTGGTGTCCCTTGCAATTAATTACTGCTAACTTTTTTTTTTAACTCTTTAGGCTTATGTACTACTTCTAGCAGTTCTAGGATTAACTCTTTATATTTTATAGGGGAATTTCGAGCTGTTAACATTCTCCTTTCTTTCCTAATGGCACCATGTGCATGAAGAATAAGGTATGCAAATTTTGAACCTGTGTACACATTCAGAGTTTCTTCTTCTCCTAATTAGAGGGCACGCGCCAGGGCAGTTAGCTCAGCTTTTTGGGCTGATGTTCCTGGTGGTAAAGCTCTTGCCTCAATAACACCAGTCTGGTTGACAATTGCATAGCCTGCTTTATGGATGCCTTGCTCGACAAAGCTGCTTCCACCCGTGTACCATTCAGCCTCTGGGTTTTCTAGGGGTTTTTCTTGGAGGTCTGGACAACTAGAGTAGACCTCACTAACTACTTCTATACAGTTATGAATAGGCTCTGATACTTTCAGGGGTGGTAAAAAGGTGGCAGGGTTCAAAGTCTGGCACACCGAGGTATCTAGGAGGAGTGCCTGGTATTGATAATCCTGCCACCTGATAGCCAGTGATTTCCCTTGACTTCCAAGACTGCCTGTACTTGGCGGGGTGTATATACTTCAGTGAGTTTTCCCAGAGTAAACTTAGAGGATTCTAGAGGAAAGCAGTTGCAGCTACTGCTCGTAGGCATGCTGGCCAGCCCTGGGCCAGGAAGTCTAACTGTTTGGAGAAATAGGCTACAGGTCAGATAACTGCCCCTACACCCTGAGTAAGAACTCCTAGCTCCACTCCCTGTTTTTCATGAACATATAATTTGAACAACTTCCTTACATCATGCAGTCCTAAGGCTGGGGCTTGCCCAAGATTACTTTTTAGGCTCTCAAATGCTTGCTGGCATTCAGCTGTCCATTCTAGGGGTGACCTCTCTTCTCCTCTTAGGGCCTCATATAATGGTTTTGCTATAAGGCCAAAGTTGGGAATCCAAATTCTGCAAAATCTGGCCATCCCCAAGAATCCCCGAAGTTGTCTCTTGGTTTTGGGGATGGGATACTCTGTGATCACCGTCTTTCTGTCAGGGGCCAGCATTCGCTTTCCAGACATCAGGATAAATCCAAGGTAATGCACCTGGGTTTGGGAAATTTGTGCCTTTTTCGGGGATACCCGATATCCCCTCTTTCCCAAGAAGTTTAATAAAGGATGGTATTTGTATCTGAGGTCTCTTTGGTCCTGCTGGCCAATAATAAATCATCAACATACTGTAATAATGTGCTTTTTGGCAAAGATATTTATCTTAATTCTTTTGCCGGGGCATTTCCAAATAAATGGGGTGAATCTTGGAAACCCTGGGGTAACCGGGTCCAAGAGTATTGTGTATTTTCTTGCGTGTCTGGGTATCTCCATTCAAAGGTGAAAAGAAATTGGCATTGAGGATGTAAAGGTATGCAAAAGAAGGCATCCTTCAGATCTAAGACAGTAAAATATTGGGCGTCTCCTGGGACTTGTGTTAGAAGAGTGTAGGGATTGGGGACCATGGGCTGTATAGGAACTACTACTTCATTAACTGCCCTTAAGTCTTGTACAAACCTATAGGTTCCATCTGGTTTCTTTACTGGGAGTATTGGAGTATTACAGGGTGATTGACAAGGTCTAATTAATAAGCAATGTTCTAACAAAGGTTTGATGCCAACTTGAGCTTCGGGCTTCAGTGGGTATTGTTTCCTCCAGGGGTAAGGTACTCATGGTTTTAGTTTAATGAGTTCCAGTTCTATAGCTTTTGCCTTCCCTGGTGTGGCTGTATCCCACACTGTTGGGGTCACCTGACTTAAAATGTCTGGTGGTATTTGGTCTCTAGGTTGGGATGCATTAGTTAATAACATAAGTAACTCTAGGTTCTCACTTTTGAAACCTATTAAATCTGTCTCTAAATGTATTTTTGCCCCAAGCTTATTCATTTGATCCTGTCCCAACAAAGCCACTGGGCATTCTGGGACATAGAGGAAAGAGTGTGTTAGTGAGTATGGTCCTATGAGACACAAGAGGGGACGAGTGAATTTCCTAATTCTGGACTTCCCGCCTAGGCCAGTAATTACACAAATCCCCCCTAGAAAGAGGGGCTATCAAGTAATTCAAAGTAGAGAAGGTGGCTCCTGTGTCCAAAACAAATTCAATCTCCTTACCTTCCACGTCGAGTGTAACCCTGGGCTCTCCCATGGAGATATTGATGGTGTGGTTGGGAGCTAGGCGAGCTCCAGAGCCCTGTCAGTGTTCGGTCTCTTCAAGACCTTCTTCTGAGAATATCATCATTCCCTGAACGGGGGTTGTCGGTCCAGACCTTCGAGGGAGGTCATCCAGGCATCCTGCTTTAGGGTGCTCAGGACACTCCACCTTCCAATGGCCTTGCTTTTGACAATACCCACACTGTTCAGGGTCTATACTCACTGGCTACTGGTCTGGCCCAAATCCAGGCTTTTGGGGTCCTCTGGGGTTACCTCAAGATGGGTGGCCTTGGAAAGCAATTGCCAACGTACGGGCTTTTCTCTTCATTTTTTCTTTGGATTCCTTCTTTGCTTTCTCCTCAGCAGCCACGTCCCTATTATTGAATACCCTAAAAGCCTCCTCCACCAGTTGGGAGAGTGAGGTCTGGGGGCCTGCTTCCAATTTTTGTAGCTTCCGTCTTATGTCTGATGCAGACTGGGAGATAAAATGCATGGCTGTTAAGGCTTTCCTTTCCCTACTTTTGGGGTCAATATTGGTATATTTCCTAAAGACTCAGCATACTCTCTGGTCTTTGTCAGAATTCTAGCCTTTTCATCAGAGGAACAACAATGAGTAAGAATAACCATAACATCTCCCCAAGTTAGATTAAGGTTCAGACTAAGTTTCATGAATTCATCTCTAAATTTTTCAGGATCTTCAGAGACACTCCCCAACTTTTCTTTACATAAGGTAAGGTCAGAGACTGAGAAGGGGACATGTACCTGTGTGATTCTTCCGTTCTCATCAGCTACCTGTCTTAAGGGGTACATCCTTGGGCCTTGTTTAGGAGGAAAAATGGGTACAACTTATTTCCCAATCTCAATCCCATAGGAGAAGGTTGGTAAATTAAAGGGTTAGGTTCTGTTGGAACTGGGGTAAGTGAAGGGGATAGTGGTGCACATGTTGACGAAAGAGCATTTTCACGATTCCCTCGGTATGGACTCTAAATTAACTGAATTACCAGTCAAAGGGATATATAGCAGAGACTCTGAGTTTACAGCCTCAAGGAGATCGGAGGAGGAACTCACGGTGGGTACCTCCTCCTGCACATTTGGAGGTGCAGTAGGTTTAACTGGGGTTTGGAAAAGGGCATCCAAAAGTAAATCTTCCCCTCTTCTGACTTCAGTAAGAACAGTTTAACAAATTTCTCTCCTTCTCTTTTAAATTTACATTTGGCTCTAGGATTTGGGTCTTGATAAAGGGCCATGAAGGCTTATACATAAGGGATCTCTCCCCATTTTCCTTCTCTCTTACAAAATAGATCCAGCTGACGGATGGTATTATAGGAAAGGCTCCCATTCCTAAGCCAAGTCTCCTGATTTCCTAGAGAATATTGTGGCCAAATTGTATTGCAAAGAAAGATCAACCGCTCTTTTGTTAATCAGTCTAAAGCAAAAGATGACCAATTGCTCAATAAGCAGCCCAAGGGACAGTCCTTGGGGGTAGTAGAACCAGAACCCATCCTGTATTACTTATGTCCTATCACTAAAGACCCTGGGGCTGGATGGAGATCCGTAGAATGGATGTCCTGGTGATTTGAAGATCTGGTCCAATCAACTCTACCCTGCTATCTCAAGATTTTTAAGCAGTTCAAGCAATTTCACAAAGCTGCCAAGAGTTTCGAAGTCCCTGAGTATAGATTTTGCTCTGTGAATGGGTTATCTTTTCCAGAGAATCAAGTTTACACGAGGCCCAAGTACTGGTAGCTATCTCCCTTTTATAGGACAACAAAAAGGGAGAAAGAGATCTGGGAAGGAGTTAGTAAGAATCTACTCAGTAAGATCCAAGGCCAAATATTCTGGGGCGCACACAGACAACAAGTATCAACTCGACCAACAAGACACAGACAGAGGCAACTGAGACAATCTCACAGTCTCAAACTCCCAGACAGCTCCGGTCACACATAAGACAAACAGAGAGCCCTTGGTCCAGACAAGTCAGGAATATCTGAACCTTTACTTTGATCTTCTAGATACCTCTTATCTCCAATACCAAAGGGAGGGACTTCAATCTCTCAATCCAGAGACCTCTACATGCATTCCACCAGAAACAGGGTGTACCATCTAGAGACAGACAATATTCAGACACACAAAATGACAGCTGAAACAAATGGCTGGGCAAAAGGCCAGCTTGAGAGGAGAGCAAAGAGAGGAAAAGGTGCAGGCTGCAGTTCCTGCCAAGAGTGCGCTACCAGTAGGTCAGAAATTCCCTACTCCCTGGGGTCAAACAGAAGGTGTCCCTTGGTCCCTAGGGCTTGAAAAGCCCATCGCTGTGGGGACGCTCCGTGAAATGTGTCCCTTAGTCCGTAGGGTCAAATGACCCATTGCTCTGGGGACACTGTAGACTTTTCTGTAGTAATTTCTGACCAGGAGACCCCTAGTTCCTGGTTTAAAGTATCTCTTGGTCCCTAGGGTCAAATGACCCACTGCACTGGAGACCCTTTAGAAGACGTCCCTTGGTCCCTAGGGTCAGTTTAGGCCCGTCGCTCTGGGGACGCTTCACCCTTCACTAGGGCCTCCGGCCCCCACAGTATGAGACACCCATCCATGGGAGACTTCCAGGTGGTCTTACCGGGGCGAGCAACTCATCCGTCACTCGCATTTCTATTGAGTCCTCATCATTGCGCTTCACGTTTCCAAGGAAAAACAGACAGAAAGACAGGAAGTTTGTTCGGGAGGAAAATGAAACTAAGGTTGGGCCGTGAGGAGTAAACGGCAGAAGTCCTTGCCCAGTGGAGAAATGTGAGACTAAATCAGTCTCGGCGCCTGCTTTGTTCATCCAGCAGAGTCAAGCAATTCTCCTCTCCACTAAACAGGATGCAAAGAACCCCTTTGTGCATCCTGGCTCCTAAAAAAAAATTGGCTCCTAGCTCACCAAAATTGTTACCGGAATAAAGTTCTTGCCTCTCACTGGTCAAGAATGAGCAGGTAAGGTACGTAGTTTTCCACACGAGCAAAGCTTTATTGAAGAGGCTTGCAAGCGGAGAGGAGGAAGGCCTAGAGCAACGCATTACCCTCCCACCACTTCTCATAGAACAAAGGACGGACCGCGTTTTTAAAAGTTCTTGGGCTGTAAAAGATTCATGTTCATTCATAGACACAGGCGGGGATATGTTATCTAAGGTGAGCGCGCTGCAGCTTTCCAAGATAGCTCCTGTCCTAGAGGCCTCTGGGATTCATAGCAGGACTTATTATGGGGTGTCATCCCTGCACAGTCTCCCTTTCTCTGGGTTTGATTCCCCAGCTGGGGCTGTAGCCCCTCACTGCCCCTGGTGGAAGGTCACACAGCGGTCACAGGTGGATGTTCTGCACATGTCCCTAGGCCTGGTTTTCTCCAGCTGCTTCTGAAAGGCAACCTTAAAGAAGTTTGCAGGCTCTTTTTAGATACCCTGCCCCATTGTTCTGGGGAATGGCTTTGTTTCTGTGCCCTGGCCCATTGCTTGTTACTTTGTAGATTTGGGTGCCCCTCTGTTCCTTGTCTTACTAAGTCTCTAGGTTCCACATTCAACCCCCTATTACTTCCCTGATAGTATAGTCTGTTTCTCTTTTACTTGCTTCTCCCCTAACCACACCAGTCTCTTCACTATTTTTCAAACAGGCACCGTCTGCTCTCAGGGCCTTTGCTCCCTGTCTTAATACCAGTTAATTTCTGCTCTAGGATGTGGATGTTTATGTGTTTCATTTCATTTTGACGATTTCCAGTTTTCCTAGATTCATACTTCGTACACTCTATGTTCTGATTATTGGACGTTTGTAGCTGTTTCTTCTCATTTTGAGTCCTGCCATATCAGCAAATGAAAAATTGCTAAATTGGATCCCATGAAAATTAAAAACTTTTGCTCTGTGGCAGCTCATACGAAGAGAATGAGAATACAAACTTTTGGTGTCATGGCTCAGAATCCTTTACCTTGCTTGAATGCCAAAGATTTTTTCCTAAGCTTTTTGTAAAGCAAGTTATAATTTTACTTTTCACAGTTAAGTCTATGAAACATTTAGAGTTTATTTTTGTATAAGGCATGAGTTTTATATTGACATTAATTCTTTTTGCCTATGGATGGCCAATAGCTCTAGCATCATGTGTTGAAAAGTCTCTTTCCTCCATTGATCTGATTTTGCAACTTTGTAAAAAATCAGTTGATTAAAAAAAAATCAATTGAGCATATTCGTAGGTCTATTTTTGGATCTTCAATTCTGTTTCACTGCTCTGTGTTTAAACATTATGTTAGCTATAGGTTTTTTGTAGGTGTAATTTATCAAGTTCAGATTGTTCTCTGTGTTCCTAACTTGCTGAGATTGTTCATCATGAAAGGGTACTGGGCCTTTGCAATTACTTTTTTTTTTTTTTTTTTGGCAGCAATTGATAAGATCATATGATTTTCTTTCTTTGGATTGTTGACAGGCTGGATTATATTGATTGATTTTCGAATGTCGTACCTATCTTGCGTGCCTGGTTATCCATAAATCTCACTTACTCATTTTATCATTCTTTTTATACACTGTTGTATTTAGCTTGCTAATACATTTTTGAGAATTTTTGCACCTAAGTCCATGAGAGATATTGATCTGTAGTCTTCTTTTTTTAACTGTCTTTGTCTGGTTTTAGACTATAAGATGATTGTGAGTATCCCTTCTCTTCTATGTCTGGAACAGATGATACAAAGTTGGTGGTAATTCTTCTTTAAGGTTTGTTCGAATTCTCTAGTATACACTTCTGGGCTTGGAATTTTCTTTTTCAGAAGCATTTAAATGATAAAATAAACTTCTTTAATGGTTATAGCACTACAAAGATTATGTATTTCATCTTGGATGTGTTTTAAATTTTGTGGTTTTTGAAGAATTAATCTATACCTTTTATGTTGTCAAATTTATTAGTGTGAACTTGTTTATTCTATTCCCTTGTTATTATTTAATGGTACAGAAACTGTAGTAATATTTGCAACTCCTTTACTGACACTGACTTATATCGTCTGCCTTTTATATTGTTATTGTTCACTCTTCCTAGAGGTTGTTCAATTTTGTTGATTTTTTGAAAAGCCAGATTTTTGTGTGCCATTGATTTTTTTCTGTTGTTTTTCCATTTTCAATTATATTGGTTTCTGCTCTTATCCATTATTTCCTTTCTCATGGAGAAAACCCCTGGCCTGGAAAGTTGTCCTGAAGAATTCTACCAAACATTTAAAGAGGCTAGTTACTTTTTACCAAATTTGTAAAGTCTTAAACCACTATTTCATTCAATAATCTTTCAACCACACTCTCTTTCCCCTCTCCTTTTGAGGGTTTGACTAGAAAAATATTATATCTTTTTTTTATTTTTCCACAAGTCCCTGAGGCTGTTTGTATTATTTTTTTTTAATTTCTCTCTATTGTTCTTATTGATGAATTGTAATGTTCTAGTCTCAAGTTCTGATTCTATCCTCAACTGAGCCCATCTTCTCAGTTTTTATTTCTATTATTGTATTTTTCCTTTTTACAATTTCCCTTTGGGTCTTTTTACAGCTTTTATTTCTTTGCTGAAATTTTCTATTTTTCAACAGAATTTGTAATTGATTGTTGAAAGAAGGCTACATTAAAAATCCTTGTCCAATACTTACAACATCTGATTCACCTTGACGTTGGCATTAGATGATTGTTTCAATTCTAATTTTCTTGGTTCTTTTTAATTTAATCCTGGACATCTTAAACCATTTTTTTTTCTTTTTTTTAAACCAGGGATTTGCTCTGTTTAGGTTTAGCAGACAGGCCCTGGCTTACTTTTGTTGGCTGAGGTTCCAACGACAGTTTATTTTTTTAGAGCCTTTATAGTGTTACTGCAGTGTACTCAGTTTATCTGGTGTAGCTAGGCCTCCCACTGGTCCCTGCTGGTTCTGCGGATGTGGTAGCAGGATTTCCAGGCTGGAACCCTGGTGGTCCATGAAAGAGGGGGAGCTTCCCAGCTGGATACTTTTGTCACAATTCCCCTAAGAGTGGCTCCTGCCTGCCCCAATAACTCCAGGAGGTGGATGGTAGTCAGGTCTGTGGGACAAAGAGACTTTCTGACTCGGGCCACCTATCATGGCTGGGATCCTTCTGCATCTGTGTCTCCAAGGGAGGGAAAGGAGTACAGCTTCCTGGGTTTCCCTGGCTAGGACAATCATATGGCCTACCATGTTGGGAATGACAAATCAAAGAAGAACATTTCAAGATCTATCCTGAAGTACAATGCTGTCAGTGATAGGATAATATCCATATGCCTACAAGGAAGACCAGATAATACAACTATTATTCAAATTTATACACCAACATTGCCAAAGATGAGGCAATCAAAGATTTTTACCAACTTCTACAGTCTGAAACTAGTCCAATATGCATTGATAATTATTGGTCACTGGAGTGCAAAATTTGGAAACAAAGAAGAAAGAATAGTAGTTGTGTTACCGCAATTTTGCGAGTTAGAGCCGCCTGCTACAAATAGCCAATTCTTGAGACAGGGGTGAGGTGGGTAGCAAGAGCTTTATTAGATATACCAATATATGGAGACAGAGGGGAATGACCTCCTCCTAAAGTCGTCTGTCTCACCAGACTACCAGTGGGTTCGGGTTTTTAAGGGAAAAGGTGCCATAAGTTTTAGGGACTTGTGGAATGTGCGCTCTCTTTCTTCTGTTTGGTTTTGGTGGCCGTATCTCAAACGTGTTGATCTTTTCCTGTCGTTATTCCAACAGCTCAGGGGGTAGCTGGCGCCATCCTTTGTCTTATTTGACAGGCTTAGATCAATATCATTTGTTTTCCACAGTCTTAGAGGAAACATTGGTTAACAGTTAACCATTTGGGGAGCTAACATCAGGATCTTACTTGGAGGCAGGGATGGGCTAGGGGAGGGAAAGGAGAGAAAGAAGAAAGAAGAAGGAAAAAAGAATTGGCTCAGATACTGTTCAAGATATGGCTGAGCAGCCTGTTTCAGTTGGAAAATATGGCCCTGGTGATAGAAACAATGCTGGACATCACATGATAGAATTTTGCAAAACCAATGACTTCTTCATGGCAAACAGCTTTTTGAACAACATAAAGGGTGGCACATGGACCTCACCAGATGGAAAACACAGGAATCAAGCCAACATCTGTAGAGAGATGATAGAAAAGCTCAATATCATCAGTCAGAAAAAGGCAAGCAACTAACTGTGGAATAGACCATCAGTTTTTCATACGCAAGTTCAAGTTAAAGCTGAAGAAAATTAGAACAAGATCACAAGAGCTAAAATACAATGCTGAGTACACCTCGCCTGAGTTTAGAGACCATCTCAAGAATAGATTTGACTCATCAAACACTAACGGCCAAAGACCAGACAAGTTGTGCAAGGACATCATACATGAAGAAAGCAAAAGGTCATTAAAAAGACAGGAAAGAAAGAAAAGGCCAAAGTAGATGTAAGAAGAGACTCTGAAACTTGCTCTTGAACCTCAAGTAGCTAAAGTGCATGGAAGAAAAGATGAAGTAAAAGAGCTGAACAGAAGATTTCAAAAGGCAGCTCGAAAAGACAAAGTATTATAATGAAATGTGTGAAGACTTGCAGTTAGAAAACCAAAAGAAAAGAACACACTAGGCATTTTCTCAAGATGAAAGAACTAAAGAAAAAATTCAAGCCTTGATTCCCAATAGTGAAAGATTCTACGGGGAAAATATAAACAACACAGAAAGCATCGAGAGAAGATGGAAGGAATACACAGAGTCACTGTACCAAAAAGAATCAGTTGCTGTTCACCCATTTCATGAGGTAGCATATGATCAAGAACCGATGGCACTGAAGGATGAAGTCCAAGCTGCGTTGAAGGAATTGGCAACAAAACAAAACAAGGCTTTAGGAATTGACAGAATACCAAATGAGATGTTTCAACAAAAAGATGCAGCACTGAAGGTGCTCATTTGTCTATGCCAAGAAATTTAGAAGACAGCTACCTGACCAACCGACTAGGAGAGATCCATATTTGTGGCTATTTCAGAGAAAGATGATCCAACAGAATGCAAAAATTATCAAAAAATATTATTAATACCACCCAAATCCTAACTAAACCTAGTGCCGTCGAGTCAATTCCGACTCATAGTGACCCTATTGGACAGAGTAGAACTGCCCCGTAGTTTCCAAGGAGCGCCTGGTGGATTTGAACTGCCGACCCTTTGGTTAGCAGCCGTAGCACTTAACAACTACGCTGCCAGGGTTTCCATTAATACCACACGAAAGTAAAATTTTGCTGAAGATACTTCAAAAACGATTGTAGCAGTACACCAACAGGGAACTGCCAGAAATTCAAGCCAGATTCAGACGTGGAATGGGGGATATCATTGCTGATGTCAGATCCTGACTGAAAGCAGAGGATACCAGAAAGATGTATGCATGTGTTTTATTGACTATGTTATGTGGATCATAACAAATTATGGATAAGATTTTGAAGAACAAAAATTCCAGAATAATTAATTGTGTTTATGTGGAAACTGTACATAGACTAAGAGGCAGTCATTTGAACAGAACAAGGGGATACTGAGTGGTTTAAAATCAGGAAAGGTGTGGGTTACAGTTGTATCACTTCACAATACTTGTTAAATCTACATACTGAGCAAATAATCCCAGAAGCTGGACTATATGAAGAAGAATGCATCATCAGGATTGGTGGAAGACTCTTAAACGACCTGTGATATGCAAGTGACACATCTTTGCTTACTGAAACTGAAGAGAACTTTAGCACTTACTGATGAAGGTCAAAGACTATTACCTTCTGTATGGATTACACCTCAGCATAAAGAAAACAAAAATCTTCACAACTGGGCAATAAGCTACATCATGATAAATGGAGAAAAGATTAAAGTTGTAAAGGATTTCATTCTACCTGGCTCCACAACCAATGCCCATGGAAGCAGCAGTGAAGATATCAAATGATGTATTGCATTGGGCAAATCTATTGCAAAAGACCTCTTAAAAAGTTTGAAAAACAAAGATGTTACTTTGAAGAGTAAGGTGGGCCTCACCCAAGACGTGATTTTTCAATCTCCTCATATGTATATATGCAAAAACTGGACAATGAATAAGGAAGAGCAGTGAAAATTTGATGCCTTTGAATTATGGTGTTGGAAAAGAAAATTGATTATTCCGTGGACTCCCAGAAGAATGAATAAATCAGTCTTGGAAGAAGTACAGCCAGAGTGCTCCTTGGAAACAAGGATGGCGAAACGTCATTTCGTGTACTTTTGACATGTTATCAGGAGTGACCAGTCCCTGGAGAAGGACATTACGTTTAGTAAGGTAGTGGGTCATGAAAAAAGAGGAAGACCCTCAATGAGATGAACTGGCACAGTGGCTACAACAATGTGAGGATGGTGCAAAGTTGGATAGTATTTTGTTCTGTTGTATACAGGGTCAGTATGTGTCGAAACCAACTGAGTGGCACCTAAAACAACACCAACAGTGTATACCAGTAGCAGGTGGCATAACTGGTGTGCAGTTGGCTGCTAAGCTAAAGTTTGGTGGTTCAAACTCACCCAGAATCTCCATGGAAGAAAGTCCTGGCAAACTGTTTCTGTAAAAATTACAGCCAAGAAAACTCTGTGGAGCACAGTTCGACTCTGTGACACATGGGGTCACCTTGAGTCAAAATCAGCCTGAAAGCAATGAGTTATTTGGCTTTATATGATATAAACAAAACAGACAATTATCTGCCCTCTGGAACCACCATTTAGTGGATATATGTTATACCGTCCAAAAAGCTGGTATATAAAAAAAAAAAGTATAAAGCATGCATAAAATAAAAATTTTAGATAAGACTGAGAGGCATTATGAAAATAAAGCAACTTAAGAAGCTGGTATAAGGCAGGGGCAGGGGCAGCAGTAAGAATTTTAGACTGGGTGATCTTCTCAATGATGGGACCAATGGATAATAGTTTAGCATCTCACCATTTTTAAGAGAGTCTAATATCCTTGACAATTCTAGTGTGATAAAACAAAAAGGAGCAAATCATAGGAGGCAAAAAGGCTGGGTTTTTAATCCTGGCTTTGCCACTTAATCAGCTATGTGACTTGAGGCAAATCACTTCTCCCTGAATCTTGATTTCTCTGTAAAATGAGGATAAACATGGTGTGACTATTTCTGTAAGTTCTAAAGCATTAAACTTATTATTCACCTGAAGTATAACTGAGAGTAAGACAGGGAGCAAAGGCCCTGAGATCAGAGGGTGCCTGTTTGAGAAATAGCGAAGAGACAGGTGTGGTTAGAGGAGAATCAGGTAGAAGAGAAATAGGCTATACTATCAGGGAGGTAATAGGGGGTTGAGTGTGGAACCTAGAGACTTAGTAAGACAGAGAACAGAGGGGCCCCCAAATCTGCAAACAAACAAGAAATGGGCCAAGGCACAGAAACAGAGCCATTCCCCAGAACAATGGGCCAAGGTATCTAAAAATAGCCCACAGACTTCCTTAAAGTTGCCTTTCAGAAGCAGCTGGAGAAAGCCAGGCCCAGGGACATGCGCAGAGCATCCACCTGTGACCGCTGCGTGACCTTCCTTCCACCGGGGCAGTGAGGGGCTACAGCCCCAGCCGGGGAATCAAACCGGGGAGCAAGAGACTGCGTAGGCGTGACACCCCCTAATAAGTCCTGCTATGAGTCCCAGAGGCCTCAAGGACAGGAGCCATCTTGGAAGCCTGCTGTGCGCTCACCTTAGGTGACATATCCCTGCCTGTGTCTATGAATAAACATGAATCTTTCCTGCCCAAGAACTTTTAAAAACGCAGTCCTCTTTTGTTCTGGGGGCGGGGGGGTGCGTGTGCATTTGCGTTTGCTTTGCTCTAGGCCCTCCTCATCTCCACTTGCAAGCCTCTTCAATAAAGCTTTGCTCGTGTGGAAAACTACGTGCCTTACCTGCTCATTCTTGACTAGTGACTAAGCCAAGAACCTTATTCTGGTAACAATTGGAGACCATATTGATACTGGCTTCAAAATGTTTCTTTTATCGGGTCATAATTTGATCTATCAAAACATCATGTTGTATTTTTTTTTTTTTATGCAGAGGTAATATTTCTTTCTGTATTTGATAATTTTGACTTGGGATTTTTCTCTGGGAGTAAGAGTTTTAGGACTGTTTGTTTCCAAACCTTACAAAGTTTTAGGTAGCAAGCACAGCACTACAGCAATAAATGCCTTCAAAACTAGTTCCGTACAACAATGTACTGTGAAAATATACACAGATTTTAACAGAAAAGTATAATCTTTTACAGTTTAAAAAAAAAAAGCAATAGTTGGACAAAGAGTAAAAAATGTTCTCGAAATACAAAAATTCAAATGTAACATACTACCCATAAACCACATATTTACCTAAAACTGGATCTAGTTGTTGACAAGACCTAACTTCAAAATATACACATATGAATTTACACAGCTGATATTTAGAAACTCTTCAAAGTCTATTTGTAAATTACGACACTGAGCAAAGTTGTCTGCCTCTGCGGCTTCAAGCTGTAGCAGACCAACTGGCAGAGCCTGACTGTGTAGGCAGCTCGTCCTCAGTAACCTTCAACTGCAGTGTGGGCCTGAAAGAGGGGGTGTCCTTGGGGTTACTTCCTGTTGGCTACTTACGGGGGAGTTGCCTTAGACGCTGTCTGAGCCAGGGGAGATGCCGTCTCCTCGGAGGCTCTGAGGTGTGAAGAGACTGAAGTCACAGAGCTGTGCTTGCTTCAAAGCAATGCTGTCCATCCAGAAGGCCTTGCCAGGCTCATCTGTAAAGCACTTTGTTTGTTTAGGATTCAGCTTCGTCATCGTCACATTCATCATTGTTGTCATTCTCTTTCTTCCTCATCTTCTCCCCTCTTCCCTGTTAAAGCATTTTCAGGTATTTACTAGCTAAAATCTTCTTTGGTAATATAGCTGCAAGAAACTGAAAAGTTTCTGATTCCTCTGCAGTATGTGACAGATCACTGTACGTCAGAGCTTTCTTGTCTCTTCCACTGCCATGTTTGTAGGAGTAGGTGGCTAGATACTGAACAAAGAGTTCCGTGGCCTTGGCCGTGAGCACCAGCGCCTCCTGGTTAATGCTGGACACCTCGGGGGAGCTCTTCATGATGACCCGGATGCGGGACAGAGGCAACGACACCAGCCGCTGCTCCCCGCCCTTCTCTTTGCCGACAACCACGTCCGCCATCTCTCCACCCCCTGCCCCGCGGGCGGTGGCCTTGTCGGGCCCAGCCCTGAGGACTCCGCCACCGACTCCGGCCGCGAGGCAGCGGGCAAACAAAGTTGGTGCCGGGGAGCCAGCTCGTGTTGTATTTTAAACATCACAACTGACACCAACACTATACGTTACTCCACATGCCAGAGTCTTGAGTTATGCAAAAGGTGAACTGACTTACTGCCATCAAACAAGTGAATCTATTCTTTTGAACTCTGCATTAAAGAAGAACATAATTATGTAGGATTAATGATAAAGTGAATAAAATCATTTAAGAAAGGCAGAGATTTCATAGATTCTGGTAAATTTTGTAGAGCACATGCAGGCTGGTGTGAATATAGAGCAAATGAGGTCAACAGTTGCCTCAGAGGGAGCAAAGAGAAAAAGGGCAGCTCCTATCAGTAACAGCTGGCGGAGGAAAAGTGACTGTAGGCCCCACAAAGGACAGGTAAGTTAGGAGTACGCAGAAAGACTAACCAACACAGATTTGTTGTCCTAGTTTCATAAACGAGAAGACAATACTCAGGGGTGAAGTTTCTCATCCTAGAACATACAGGTGGAAATCAGAAGGCTGACATTCAGACACATGTCTGCCAGAGGCCAGGAGCTATACTTATTCTCCTCACAATACTCAAGAATATTACACAGTGATGGAAGATGGGGGAAAAGCCATCTATATCAGTAACAGTAATGTACGACACAGTGTTTGGTGCCATAAAAAGGCGGCAATGGTAAACTTTACGTGAGCCTTGTGCTCCTGGAAACCACCAACGGTTAAGAAATAGCCCTGTTCTTCTGTGTTCAGGAAAACAGCCTACTGCAAAGAATCACCCTTTCCCACATGACTTAGATAAGACTCACAGATGGCTCCCTCCTTTACCGATGACAAGGCCAGACAGACCCTCCAAACACTGATTCTTTTTTTCATAAATGAATAGCTAAGCCACTTTTCCCCACAGGCCAATCAGCACAAAATGCTCTGTAATTTGACTTGACCAGACTTTAGTTAGGCTTTTCTCGTCCCCTAGACCTCTGAATTTTGGCCCACCATGAGGATTGGAATAGGCAACAAGGCTCTTTAATGGACCCTCCCAAGAATCGACTGATCTCAGGAAAAAATGTTTTCTGACCAACTGTCCAATCATGCTACCCACTCTCCATACCCAGTTTTTTCTAGCCCTGGTTGCCCATCTCTATTAAAGAAAAGACTTTTTCTGCCCAGCCTTGGAGACTTTTGCAGATCTCGTTGCTGGAGAATTCCCCATATTGCGATAGCCCGTTTCCCCTTTGCCATAGCTCCTTTTTTGCAATAATCCTTTTGAATAAAGTCTGTCCTTCCCTAAATCTGGACTTGATTTTTATTTGACAAAAGTTATTGGGGACAGCTCAGATCACACCCAGCCAGGAGGGTCAGCAAGGCGAAAGGAGGCACTGGGATCTGAGTGAAAACTGCAGACATTTCATTCGTGATTACTAAAAAGTGAAGGTTTGTCAGGGTGTTGCAAACAATGGCCACTACAGTGACAAGGGGGAGGGTGTCTTGGCAGAACCAACCTTCACTGAAAATTAGAAATGGATAAGAATCAGTGAAAAGCCTGAAACATTCCACAACCTATCTAATGACCATAACACTAATGGAACCTGAATGTAAGGGGGCTACAGGAAAATATACCCACTGATTAATATTTTAAGAAATTAAATGAACACACACAGAAGGAGAGACAATATTAAAAGAAACAGATATAAAATATAAAATATCTATAAATAAAAAAGGTAAATTTAATGCAACATTAGCCGAAATTACATTTGTTCTGAAAAGTAAAGTAGACATATTTGTAAATGATAGAAACATTTTAAAATTGTAATAAAAGGGGGAAAGGATTTTTAATTACCGTTTTTTAAATAAAAAATAATAAAACATCTATGCAGCAAAGAGCAGTCTTTAAGGGCAGTGAATCTTATGGAAAATATTTTAACTTCTCAAAAAAAAAGAAAAAGTTTCTGTGAAGACAAGTGAATTTCACTCTCTATTTTATCATCTAGATTGTCCTCCAAATAGACACTCTTGCTCTTCAACGTGGCCCTCTTAAATTTGAAATGAAATGAAAGAAACATATTTTGCAAAGTTACACGGCCACAGTCAATTTTTAGCTCTGGAATCTTGATTTAAATGCAACTTGATGGCGATGGGTTTCATTTTTTGGTTTAAATGTACCGAGCTTTGAGAAACACTTCTGGAGAAAAGTGTCTGTAATTAAACTGTGTATTGTCAATTTTGGAATTTTACGTTTTCTGCTTTCTTTTGTCTCTTCAAACTGGGTTTCAATATAGTAAAATGAAATATGAATTATTGCAGATGAATAAAATCTGAATATTTTTGGTGTTTAGTTATTCTTGACAAAACATGTTTCTGTTTAAGACAAAAGAAACTTATTAAAAAGCTCAAAAGGTTTAAAGTTCTTCTTAAATAAGATTATTCAAGGACAAATAAATAAGAAAAATGTGGCTATAGCTTCTCTTTCTAAACATATTTCTTTAAATTTTCATGAAAAAAAAAACTTATATGACTTATATGGAACAAAAACCCAGAAAATGTTTGATCCTGAAAGATTTTAAAAGCATTCAAATACTCTATACTTCGGGAAGGATATTTAGAGAAAACCATGTATAATGAAGTGGTGTGTTATGGATTTTAGAATTTTATATTTTCTGCTTCCATCTCTTCAAACTGCATTTCAATATCGTGAAATGAAATATGAATTATTGGAGATGGAGAGCATGGTTAAGAGTACAATAATAAAAAAATTAAAATGTTCTTCATATGAGAAGCAGAACGTTTTTCTAAGTGAAACTAGAACCTTTTCCATTTGAATTATTATACAAAGATATTGGGAACTTTTGAATACACTCTTCGGAGAATTTCTGCACAAGTAAGTTGTTACTGTGTGATCAAAAATCTAAAAGATAGGGGCCTTCTCACGAAGGGATAAAATCTCAGAGAGGTAGCATATATTTCAGACTCATCGCTTCTGGTGTACATAGACTTACATTCTGGTCTGAAACCGGGACTTGAACATCTATAAAATTTAATACAGACGGCACTGGGTTTGTAATTCATTAAGAGATGTTAACAGCTGATCTTCTGGCTTATTAATAACATAACTCACTTTGTAGTAAACATGTAGCTGTAGGACAAAAATGATAGATTTTTATGCAAGCTCTAGAAGCAGAAGGAATCCCTCCAAGAGAATATTAGCAGTCGAATGTGAAATTCACCTTAAAAGCTGACTAACATTCAAAGACCATTTGTTGAAACCCTTTTAAGTAAAACACATTCTAGATTCCAGAGAACAAAGATGAATTACATTGACCTATATTTAAGGCATACTTAATACCACTGTGCATATTTTATAAATGTGAGGTAGAGACGTAATTTTATTTTTCTCTTATGATAATATTTCCATCATTATTTATTGCCCATCCTCAGATGATATGCAATGGCAGCTCCATCAACAATCAATTTCCAAATATGTTTGTTTCTATTTCTGTGTTTTATCTGTTCTATTAGTCTGTCTATTCCTGTGCCTTAAGATACTGTTTTGTTTTGTCTTATTTTAATCCTGCTTGGGATTCTGTAGGCTTCCTGAATATGAGGGTTCATATGGTTCCTCCACTCAAGGTCATTTTTAGCCATCATCTCATTGAACATCACTTCTCTCCCATTTTCTCTATTGTGATGGTTAACGTCATGTGTCAGCTAGGCTAGGCTATGATTCTCAGTGGTTTGGAAGACATTATGTAATCCCGTCCATTTTATGATCTGATCTGAGCAGCCAGTCAGTCAAATGGGGAGTTTCCTTGGGGATGTGGCCTGCCTCCAGTATATAGATGGGTATCCTGGCGGAGCTCCTCTCTCTCTTGACCATGCACTATTCTCATCGCCTGAGCTCAAGTTCTGGGGACGTAAGCCTGCAGAAGTCTCTGGCCTGCTGTCTGACCTACAGATTTTGGATTTTCCAGCCAAAAAAAAATTTTTTATTATTATTATTTTTTAACTCCATTAGTCACCAGAGGCATCTAGCCTGCTGCCTGACCTACAGATTTTGAGTTTGTCAGCCCCTGCAACCATGTGAGCCAGTAGAGGTCTTCAGCCTGTTCTCTGACCATGAATTTGGGACTTGCCATGCCCCAAAATTGCGTGAGCAATTTCCTCACAATTGTGTGAAACATTTCTTTGAAGTAAATTGCTCTCTCTGTATATTTATATGCACTTCACTGATTTTGCTCCTCTAGAGAACTCAGACTAAGACAACCATTATCTATTTCTAGAACTCTAATTAAATATATGTTGGATCTTATCTCAGTATTCTCTACTTCTTTACCTTATCTCTTATATTTTTCAGCTCTTTGTCTCTCTGTGCTACAGTCTTCAAATCTTTCTTTCAAGTATGCATAAACCTCTATTTATGTATATTAATCTACTGTCTAAAACATATATTTATTTTCATATTTCAATCTTAAATATCTCATTTATATTCTATGTTGATCTTTTTTGTGCTTATGTTTGTCTCTTGTCCTCATTATATTTTTTTAAATTAATTTTTATTAAGCTTCAAGTGAACATTTACCATTCCAATCAGTCTGTCACATGTAAGTTTACATACCTCTTACTCCCTTCTCCCACTTGCTCTCCCCCTATTGAGTCAGCCCTTTCAGTCTCTCGTTTCGTGCCAATTTTGCCATCTTCCCTCTCTCTCTATCTTCCCATACCCCCTCCAGTCAAGAGTTGCCAACACACTCTCCAGTGTCCACCTGATTTAATTAGCTCACTCTTCATCAGCCTCTCTCTCCCCCCCACTGACCAGTCCTTTTCATGCCTGATGAGTTGTCTTCGGGGATGGTTCCTGTCCTGTGCCATCAGAGGGTCTGGGGAGCATTGCCTCCGGGATTCCTCTAGTCGCAGTCATACCATTAAGTATGGTCTTTTTATGAGAATTTGGGGTCTGTATCCCATTGGTCTCCTGCTCCCTCAGGAGTTGTCTGTTGTGCTCCCTGACAGGACAGACATCGATTGTGGCCGGGCACCAACTAGTTCTTCTGGTCTCAGGATAATGTAGGTCTCTGGTTCATGTGGCCCTTTCTGTCTCTTGGGCTCTTAGTTGTCGTGTGACCTTGGTGTTCTTCCTTTGCCTTTGCTCCAGGTGGGTTGAGACCAATTGATGTATCTTAGATGGCCGCTTGTTGGCATTTAGGACCCCAGACACCACATTTCAAAGTGGGATGCAGAATGATTTCATAATAGAATTATTTTGCCCATTGACTTAGAAGTCCCCTCAAACCATGTTCCCCAGACCCCAGCCCCTGCTCCGCTGACCTTTGAAGCTTTCATTTTATCCTGGAAACCTCTTTGCTTTTAGTCCAGTCCAATTAGGCTGACCTTCCTTGTATTGAGTGTTGTCTTTCGCTTCACCCAAAGCAGTTCTTATTTAGTGATTGATCAATAAAAAACCCTCTCCCTCCCTCCCTCCCTCCCCCCTTTGTAACCACAAAAGTATGTGTTCTCTGTTTTTTCTATTTCTCAAGATCTTATAATAGTGGTCTTATACAATATTTGTCTTTTTGCCTCTGACTCATTTCGCTCAGCATAATGCCTTCCAGGTTCCTCCATGTTATGAAATGTTTCACAGATTCATCACTGTTCTTTATCGATGCGTAGTATTCCATTGTGTGAATATACCATAATTTATTTACCCATTCATCCGTTGATGGACATCTTGGTTGCTTCCAGCTTTTTGCTATTGTAAACAGAGCTGCAATAAACATGGGTGTGCATATATCTGTTTGGGTGAAGGCTCTTGTATCTCTAGGGTATATTCCGAGGAGTGGGATTTCTGGGTTGTATGGTAGTTCTATTTCTAAATATTTGAGATAACGCCAGATGGATTTCCAAAGTGGTTGTACCATTTTACAATCCCACCAGCAGTGTATGAGAGTTCCAATCTCTCCGCAGCCTCTCCAACATTTATTATTTTGTGTTTTTTGGATTAATGCCAGTCTAGTTGGTGTGAGATGGAATCTCATGGTAGTTTTAATTTGCATTTCTCTAATGGCTAATGATCGGGAGCATTTTCTCATGTGTCTGTTGGCTGCCTGAATATCTTCTTTAGTGAAATGTGTGTTCATATCCTTTGCCCACTTCTTGATTGGGTTGTTTGTCTTTTTGTGGTTGAGTTTTGACAGAATCATGTAGATTTTAGAGATCAGGCGCTGGTCGGAGATGTCATAGCTGAATATTCTTTCCCAGTCTGTAGGTGGTCTTTTTGCTCTTTTGGTGAAGTCTTTAGATGAGCATAGGTGTTTGATTTTTAGGAGCTCCCAGTTATCTGGTTTCTCTTCATCATTTTTGGTAATGTTTTGTATTCTGTTTATGCCCTGTATTAGGGCTCCTAGGGTTGTCCCTATTTTTTCTTCCATGATCTTTATCGTTTTAGTCTTTATGTTTAGGTCTTTGATCCACTTGGAGTTAGTTTTTGTGCATGGTGTGAGGTATGGGTCCTGTTTCATTCTTTTGCAAATGGATATCCAGTTATGCCAGCACCATTTGTTAAAAAGACTATCATTTCCCCAATTTGACTGACACTGGTCCTTTGTCAAATATCAGCTGCTCATACATGGATGGATTTATATCTGGGTTCTCAATTCTGTTCCATTGGTCTATGTGCCTGTTGTTGTACCAGTACCAGGCTGTTTTGACTACTGTGGCTGTATAATAGGTTCTGAAGTCAGATAAAGTGAGGCCTCCCACTTTCTTCTTCTTTTTCAGTAGTGCTTTGCTTATCCGGGGCTTCTTTCCCTTCCATATGAAATTGGTGATTTGTTTCTCTATCCCCTTAAAATACGACATTGGTATTTGGATGGGAAGTGCATTATATGTATAGATGGCTTTTGGTAGAATAGACATTTTTACTATGTTAAGTCTTCCTATCCATGAGCAAAGTATGTTTTTCCAGTTAAGTATGTCCTTTTGAATTTCTTATAGCACAGTTTTATAGTTTTCTTTGTATAGGTCTTTTACATCCTTGGTAAGATTTATTCCTAAGTCTTTTATCTTCTTGGGGGCTACTGTGAATGGTATTGATTTGGTTATTTCCTCTTCGGTGTTCTTTTTGTTGATGTAGAGGAATCCAAGTGATTTTTGTATGTTTATTTTATAACCTGAGACTCTTCCAAACTCTTCTATTAGTTTCAGTAGTTTTCTGGAGGATTCCTTAGGGTTTTCCATGTATACGGTCATGTCATCTGCAAATAGTGATAGCTTTAGTTCCTCCTTGCCAATCTGGATACCCTTTATTTCTTTGTCTAGCCTAATTGCCCTGGCTAGGACTTCAAGTACGATGTTGAATAAGAGCGGTGATAAAGGGCATCCTTGTCTGGTTCCCGTTCTCCGGGGAAATGCTTTCAGGTTCTCTCCATTTAGAGTGATACTGGCTGTTGGCTTTGCATAGATGCCCTTTATTATGTTGAGGAATTTTCCTTCAATTCCTATTTTGGTAAGAGTTTTTATCATAAATGGGTGTTGAACTTTGTCAAATGCTTTTTCTGCATCTATTGATAAGATCATGTGGTTTTTATCTTTTGTTTTATTTATGTGATGGATTACATTAATGGTTTTTCTGATATTAAACCAGCCTTGCATACCTGGTATAAATCCCACTTGATCAGGGTGAATTATTTTTTTGATGTGTTGTTGGATTCTATTGGCTAGAATTTTGTTGAGGATTTTTGCGTCTATGTTCATGAGGGATATAGGTCTATAATTTTCTTTTTTTGTAATGTCTTTACCTGGTTTTGGTACCAGGGAGATGGTGGCTTCATAGAATGAGTTGGGTAGTGTTCCGTCATTTTCTATGCTTTGAAATACCTTCAGTAGTAGTGGTGTTAAGTCTTCTCTGAAGATTTGGTAGAACTCTGCAGTGAAGCTGTCCGGGCCAGGACTTTTTTTTGTTGGAAGTTTTTTGATTACTGTTTCAATCTCTTTTTTTGTTATGGGTCTATTTAGTTGTTCTACTTCTGAATGTGTTAGTTTAGGTAGGTAGTATTTTTCCAAGAATTTATCCGTTTCTTCTAGGTTTTCAAATTTGTTAGAGTACAATTTTTCGTAGTAATCTGAAATGATTCTTTTAATTTCATTTGGCTCTGTTGTGATGTTGTCCTTCTCGTTTCCTATTCGGGTTATTTGTTTCCTTTCCTGTATTTCTTTAGTCAGTCTAGCCAATGGTTTATCAATTTTGTTAATTTTTTCAAAGAACCAGCTTTTGGCTTTGTTAATTCTTTCAATTGTTTTTCTGTTCTCTAATTCATTTAGTGCAGCTCTAATTTTTATTATTTGTTTTCTTCTGGTACCTGATGGATTCCTTTGTTGCTCACTTCCTATTTGTTCAAGTTGTCGGGACAGTTCTCTGATTTTGGCTCTTTCTTCTTTTTGTATGTGTGCATTTATCGATATAAATTGGCCTCTGAGCACTGCTTTTGCTGTGTCCCAGAGGTTTTGATAGGAAGTATTTTCATTCTTGTTGCTTTCTAAGAATTTCCTTATTCCCTCCTTGATGTCTTCTATAACCCAGTCTTTTTTCAGGAGGGTATTGTTCATTTTCCAAGTATTTGATTTCCTTTCCCTAGTTTTTCTGTTATTGATTTCTAGCTTCATTGCCTTGTGGTCTGAGAAGATGCTTTGTAATATTTCAATGCTTTGGATTCTGCAAAGATTTGTTTTATGACCTAATATGTGGTCTATTCTAGAGAATGTTCCATGTACACTAGAAAAAAAAGTATATTTTGTAGCAGTTGGGTGGAGAGTTCTGTATAAGTCAATGAGGTCAGGTTGGTTGATTGTTGTAAGTAGGTCTTCCGTGTCTCTATTGAGCTTCTTACTGGATGTCCTGTCCTTCTCCGAAAGTGGTGTGTTGAAGTCTCCTACTATAAATGTGGAGGTGTCTATCTCACTTTTCAATTCTGTTAAAATTTGATTTATGTATCTTGCAGCCCTGTCATTGGGTGCATAAATATTTAATATGGTTGTGTCTTCCTGATCAATTGTCCCTTTTATCATTATATAGTGTCCTTCTTTATCCTTTGTGGTGGATTTAAGTTTAAAGTCTATTTTGTCAGAAATTAATATTGCTACTCCTCTTCTTTTTTGCTTATTGTTTGCTTGATATATTTTTTTCCATCCTTTGAGTTTTAGTTTGTTTGTGTCTCTAAGTCTAAGGTGTGTCTCTTGTAGGCAGCATATAGATGGATCGTGTTTCTTTATCCAGTCCGTGACTCTCTGTCTCTTTATTGGTGCATTTAGTCCATTTACATTCAGCGTAATTATAGATAAATAAGTTTTTAGTGCTGTCATTTTGATGCCTTTTCATGTGTATTGTTGGCCATTTCATTTTTCCAGATACTTTTTTGTGCTGAGACGTTTTTCTTAGTAGATTGTGAAATCCTCATTTTCATAATGTTTAACTTTACGTTAGTTGAGTCGTTACGTTTTTCTTGGCTTTTTCTTGAGTTATGGAATTGATATTCCTTTTTGTGGTTACCTTATTATTTACCCCTATTTTTCTAAGTAAAAACCTAACTTGTATCCTTCTATATCGCCTTGTATCACTCTCCATCTGGCAGTTCAATGCCTCCTATATTTAGTCCCTCTTTTTGATTATTGTGATCTTTTATCTATTGTTTTCCATGATTCCCTGTTATGTGTATTATTTTGTTTATTTATTTATTTTTTAGAATTAATCTTAATTTGTTTTTGTGCTTTCCCTATTTGAGTTGTGTTGATATCAGGACGTTCTGTTTTGTGACCTTGTATTGTGCTGGTACCTGATATTATTGGTCATCTGGCCAAACAATCTCCTTTAGCATTTCTTGCAGTCTTGGTTTAGTTTTTGCAAATTCTCTAAACTTGTGTTTATCTGTAAATATCTTAATTTCGCCTTCATATTTCAGAGAGAGTTTTGCTGGATACATGATCCTTGGTTGGCAGTTTTTCTTCTTCAGTGCTCTGTATATGTCGTCCCATTCCCTTCTTGCCTGCATGGTTTCTGCTGAGTAGTCTGAACTTATTCTTATTGATTCTCCCTTGAAGGAAACCTTTCTTTTCTCCCTGGCTGCTTTTAAAATTTTCTGTTTGTCTTTGGTTTTGGGAAGTTTGATGATAATATGTCTTGGTGTTTTTCTTTTTGGATCAATCTTAAATGGGGTTCGATGGGCATCTTGGATAGATATCCTTTCGTCTTTCATGATGTCAGGGAAGTTTTCTGTGAGGAGTTCTTCGACTATTTTCTCTGTGTTTTCTGAGCCCCCTCCCTGTTCTGGGACTCCAATCACTCGCAAGTTATCCTTCTTGATAGAGTCCCACATGATTCTTAGGGTTTCTTCATGTTTTTAAATTCTTTTATCTGATTTTTTTTTCAGCTATGTTGGTGTTGATTCCCTGGTCCTCCAGAAGTCCCAGTCTACATTCTAATTGCTCCAGTCTGCTCCTCTGACTTCCTATTGCATTGTCTAATTCTGTAATTTTATTGTTAATCTTTTGGATTTCTACATGCTGTCTCTCTATGGATTCTTGCAACTTATTAATTTTTCCACTATGTTCTTGAATAATCTTTTTGAGTTCTTCAACAGTTTTATCAGTGTGTTCCTTGGCTTTTTCTGCAGTTATCCTAATTTCATTTGTGATGTCTTGAAGCATTCTGTAAATTAGTTTTTTTATATTCTGTATCTGATAATTCCAGGATTGTATCTTCATTTGGGAAAGATTTTGATTCTTTTGTTTGGGGGGTTGGAGAGGTTGTCATGGTCTGCTTCTTTATGTGGTTTGATATGGACTGCTGTCTCCGAGCCATCACTGGGAAACTAGTTTTTCCAGGTAATCAGCTAAAAAAAATGCAGTCAGATCCCTATCTGAATTCTCCCTCTGGCTCAGGGTATTCGGATGTTAATGGAGCCGCCTGGGGAGGGTGGGGGAGGGATCAGAGAGCTAGGAGTGTAGCACCTCAGAATATAGAGCTGATCCCTGCTTTCACGCTCCCCCCGCGCCTGCCAAAATCCCGGCGGGACGGCTCCCCTGCTGGGACGCTGCTCTCCCCGCTCCAAGACCAGTCACTTCCTCTCGGGGACTTCTCCCTCCGGCGCACCGCTCCGCTCTTGAGAACTGGGTGGGCATCGCCCACACGAACGGCTGGGCCCGCTCCCGGGGTCAATTCAGGGAAATATAACTGGTCCCTGGGATCACGCCCTGCCCACGCCGTCAAACTCCCGGTGGGATGGCTCCCAGGCTGGGACCCTGCTCTCCCCGCTCCAAGATCAGTCACTGCCTCCCGGGTGCTTCTCCCACCGGCTGTGCCGCTACGCCACCTGCGCCAACAGGCCAGGCTCCCTCCCGGGATGATTTCGGGGGGTAGGGCTGGGACCCTTGTCTGTGCCGTCTGCCCCCCTGGGCTCTGCCCCAGATCGGGCTCTGAAGGTCACCTGCCTGGTACGCTGGCTCCTGGTTCTGAAAATGATCGCTGTCTGCCCGTATTTGTTCGTTCTCCATCTCTAAGTCTGTGTTTGTTGTTCAAAGTTCGTAGATTGTTATTTATGTGATCGATTCACCTGATTTTCCAAGTCTTTGTTGCAAGAGGGATCCGCGGTAGCGTCCACCTAGTCCGCCATCTTGGCCCTGCCTCGTCCTCATTATATTTTTAATACTCATTATTTTCCCAACAATATAAACATACTCATTATAAATTCTGTACCTAAAAATTGAAAAATCTGAAGGTGCTACTGGTCTGATTCTGTGGCTTGCTGTTACTATTGACTTGTGTTCATGGTGGCCAGTTTCTCCCAATGTTTTATGATTTTTTTTTTAATTGTAAAATCACATTACTTAAAATGTAATGTGTACAAATTGTCTGAGTCCTGGGAGCGCAATGCCTTCCTCCAAAGAAGTTTGATTTTTAACTAAGGGTACTACTAACACAGAACAACCTTAAATTAAATCTTTTAGGTTTTTGGTATGCATGCAAAAAGCCAAACCAAATCCATTGCCATCCAGTCAATCTGACTCATGACAACTCTATAGGACAGAGTAGAATTGTCCCACTGGGTTTCCAAGCCTGTAATCTTTACAGAAGCATACTGCCACATCTTATCCCGTGGAACAGCTGATATGTTCGAACCTCTGACCTTTCAGTTAGCAGCTGAGCACTTAACCAGTGTACCACCAAGTCTCTCTTGGGATGCATAGGAAGTGTAAATTCCAGACCTAAACACATAGTCAGATAGGTCTGTGTTTGGAAATTCTTGACAACTTATTTTTTCTCCACCCAGGCTGAAAGCCAAGATTAAGGTAAGCATGTACCTCATTATCATTGTCTCCCTCTGAAGAATCAGATATTTTTCTAATTTGACCCCTGAAATCGTTACCCTTTAGGAAGACCTCACTTATATGGGGGTCATTCTTTCTGGCTTGCCATCTGTTCAGGCTAACCTTTGTTTCCCCTTTTCTCCTCCAATAGTATGTGTACCCCATGTTAGTCTAGGATGAAGAATCTCCACTAATGTAAATTTCCAGGGCTGCTCACATCTCTAGATTCTGTCTTTTTCAGTGTTTGTAGCCTCTGAGGGTGTACTTACTTTCCAACTTACTCAGCATTTTTTTTTTTTTTAATATTAAGTGTATTTTATCAGTATTTTAGGTATTTTGTTCTAGGAGTGTTCTCTAGACTTTCAGTCTACCATGTTGCTGCACGATGTTTACCCTTTTAAATGTGGCAATCTAATTTTTGTCTCCACAGCGCTATAGGAAGTACTCTTGACAAGGTCAACAATGACTTCATGCTGCTAAACCCACTACGCTTTTTTAGATCTCTCAGGAGAGTTCACACGGTTATCCGATGCCTCCTTCTCTGAGCATAGTCTTCTACTGAATCCTATGACACTGCATTCCACTTCCTAATTCCAAATTCTTCGTATTTCTCTGGCTTCTTTTCTTGTGTTTCTGAGTTGTAATCCTTCTCCTCTACCTGTCCTCTTAATGGTAAAGCTCATAAATAATAGGTCTTGGAGTCTCTCTCGCTCTCTCTCTCTCCCTTTATCTCTCTACTGTCTTCCCAGTTGATTGTAATGTATATATTCATGCCTTTAAATACCATCTTTATGCAAAGACTCCCAAATCCACATCTCTGCTCCAGGCTTGCATTTCCAATTGTCTATATGACATTTACCCTTTGAGATTCTATAGATATCTCAAAATAAACGTCTAAAACTGAACATCTCCCCAAACCTCTTCGTTCTCAATCTTCAGCTTTACATTAAAGTTCCCCACCATCCAACCATTTGATCAATATTAAAAACTATCGGTCATTCTTAATTACCCATTGCAGTTGAGTCAATTCTGACTCATAGCGACCCTATAGCATGGAGTAGAACTGCCCCCATAGGGTTTCCAAGGAGACGCTGGTTGATTTGAACTGCTGATCTTTTCATTAGCAGCTGTAGTTCTTAACCATTGCAGCACCAGGGCTCCCATTCTTAATTACTCCTTTTTTAATAATAACAAATACTGCCAATTTTTCCTAAATTACTTGTTTTCATTGCTATCATTCTGTTTCAAATCACCATTATTTCTTGTTTGGCCTAATAAAATAAAACCATAAATGATCTCCTTGTTTCCATTCCCTACACTATCATCTCCACTCAGCAGCTAGTGTGATCTTGCTAAATATTTTGTACAGATTTAGTGGTTGTCCTCAGAGGGAAGATTGGCCCAAATTTCTTAGCTGACATAATTTTCAGTTGGGAGTTCCAACATAATGGCTTCTTATTTTCTCTTTCTCCTTTCTTTCCTTCACCTTTGCCTTTACCTTCATCTCCCCCTTTTTTCTTTTCAGTGATATACTTTTCTTATGAAACCCGCCTTCCCCATTATGCTAAAATCTGGTCTGTGAAACAGGAAAATTCAATTAAACATAATTCTTCTTTCCAGATATAACTGAAATTGGTCAAATTCCCTTTAAAAGGGTAAGATGAAAATAAACAGTCCTTGGGAAATCACAGTCCTTTCAGTCTATGGGTCTCTAGGTTTAAATAAATTCCTGAGAAGTCCTCATATCAGCATACATTCCTTGTTCACATAGCAATAAACTGAGGTGTACAGTTGAGTTTACACGCCACATAAAAACCATATCTGGAAACAACTAACAAAATTATGAGAGTTGAACCATAAGACTCTGAAATGTTTAAAAATTACAGGAACTTCCTAAAAAGAAACAAAAATGTTGTGCTTTGTAAATCATTACTAAAAGTTAATTCGAAATATTTTGTTTGGTGAGTAAATGTGGCAATGTTTTACCTCCTGAAGATGCTGGCTCAAATCTCACATATGGCTGAACTGTAAATGTTTAATAACAAGATGCTGTACAGTTAACTCCATGCCCCACCTCCCAACCCAGGCCAAGGGGTATGCAGGGCTCCTAGATGCAAGAAGCTTTCTGCAGGAGGGCCATTCACATGAATAAGTCAAAGAAATGTGTCAGTCACAATATTTGCATTAATGCCAATGTGAAGAAGAGATAGAGATACCAGGTCAGAGGAGCAGACATGCCCCAAAGCTTCCTGTTCCTGCTGGTCCTTGTGCATCAGATGCAGCATCTGTGTTGCAGAAAACTGTCACCAAAAGTTGCTAATGTCCTGGGATTTCAACAAGCACTCCATGTGATAGGCATTTTTTTTTTATTCATCCACTAATTAGTGAAGGCCTACTGTGTGTCATGGACTGTTCACAGGGGGTGAAGTGTAGGGATGAGAAGCCTGATCCCAGGTCATCTGATCTCAAGTTCTGTGCTCATTACACTACTACCCAGAAATGTCTGTAGTAGCAAATTTAAATAAATTAGTGTACGTTAGAACTCACTTATGATGATATTTCAACAGGTCATAGACACAACTATGAAATACTCTAATATCCCTAAGAACTCATTTATTTTATTTAAATAAAAGAGGCACTTGGGAAACCTGACTATTAAAATTGGAAAGCAGGGAAGGAAGGAAAGCCTCTCTCATGGAGATCACTCTTGTTTCCGCCTCTGCTGATCAATATTGAGGAACAGTACTTTGTATTGCAATCTGCAAATCTTCTCCTGCCCTTCCATGTAACCTGGTCCACAGTTGACAATGATGGGCTATGAGAAAGCAATACCCTTGCCCATTTAGGTCCTAGCCATGCTCACTTGGGAGATTTGTGAAAAGTTGTTTAAATATACAAGTCATTTGACCAAAATAATTTTCTATGGCAACTAAAAACTAGGATAATGTGAAAAATACCAATGAGTGGAAATCCAGAAAAAGTTGCAGACAGATCTTCTGACTTTGGGGAAAAATATTTGGAATTGCCAACAACAGATCTGGGAAATGGGCCACCTGGTTTTGAAGCTTCAGACACAACAAACGCTTGGAAGGACTTATACCAGCAGAATAAAACCAGAACCAGACTGTTCACACGGGAATGAATCCCTGACCACTGCTACCGTGAGTTGCATTCACTTGTGGCAACATCAGGGAAATATTTCAGTTGACTTCCCAACATTCTGTACTGCTGAGCGAGGGTTTGGATGGAAATTTTACTAACATCAAGAATGTACTGTGCTTTGAGCTATTTCCCTTAACAACGTGAAGAAGTAATTAATATAAACGGTAGTCACTTGACTAGATTTGATGCAATAGAAACCAGAGCACAATATTTGCAAAAGGTCCAAGTTCAAGCACTGGTTCTTCTTTATAAACTTCAGCAGTCAGTAAAACTATCTGAGCCTCATTTCTGGATCTGTAAAATTAGCAGATGCTTGCATTGCAGGACTGCTATTAGGCTTAAATCCCCTAAATACATCCAAAAATGCTTGTGCATCCATACTGTTCTTACAGTTCTGTACTATGCAATTAAAACCCAAAAACCCATTGCCATTGGGTTTATTCTGACTCATAGCAGCCCTATAGGACAGAGTAGAACTGCCCCATAGGGTTTTTAAGGAGTGGCTGGTGGACTTGAATTGCCAACCTTTTGGTTAGCAGCTGTAGCTCTTAACCACTGCACCACCAGAGCTCCAATAAGCAATTAGGTAATTCTAAAATATTTAGAAGAAATAACAGGCAAAGCTAAAATGGAATTCCCAGAAGAGTTCTCTAGCCTCTAAATTGATTATAGCTATAATGAGTTTTTGACATTTAATTCCTCTCTACTTTTAAAAAAAACATAAAAACCCTTCCAGAATGTATAAACACATACTAAAAATACCACATTTATTTTAACAAGCAAACTGAACTCTGTTATCAAAGTATTATTAATTTATACCAAAAAAGAAAAACTGTAAAAGCAGTCTTACAAAATAGAGATTGATATCCTAAATTAATAGCTAATGGTCTTAGTTATCTAGAGCTGCTATAACAGAAATACCATAAGTGGATGCCTTTAACAAAGGGAAATTTATTCTCTCACAGTTTAGGATGCTAGGAGTCCAAATTCGGTGTGCCAGCTACAGGAGAAGACTTTCCCTCTCTGTCCACCCTGGAGGAAGATTCTTGTCGTCAAACTTTCCCTGATCTATGTGCTTTTCAGTGCAGGGACCCGAGGCCCAAAGTACATACTCTGCTTCTGGCTCTGCTTGCTTCGTGGTAGGAGGTTCCTTTTTTCTCTGCTGGCTTCTCTCTTTTATGAGATATAAAAGAGGTTGACTCAAGATACAACCTAATCTTGTAGATTGGGTCTGCCTCATTAACATAACTGCCTCTAATCCTGTCTCTCACCACTTGTCCATCAGTTTGTTGTACGGTGGTGACTTGCATGTTCCTGTGATGCTGAAAATGATGCTATTTTTACTGGTATCTCAAATACCAGAAGGGTCACCTGTGGTTGACAGATTTCAGCAAAGCTTCCAAACTAAGTATAGGAAGAAGACCCTGGTGGTCTACTTCTGGAAAAATTGGTTAGTGAAAACCTTATGAATAACAGTTGAACAATTATCTGATATAGTGCTGGAAGATGAGCCCCTCAGGTTGGAAGGCACTCTAAAATATAACTGGGGAAGAGTTACCTCCTCAAAGTAAAGTCAACCGTGATGACATGGATGATGTAGAGCTTCCAAGACCTTCATTTGCTAATGTGGCATGACTCAAAATGAGAAGAAACAACTAAAAAGTCCCGTAATAATCAGATCATGGGGTTTACAGAGTGTATATCTAGGAAAATTAGAAGTCATCAAAAATGAAATGGAATGCATAAAGATTGATATCCTAGGCATTAGTGAGCTGAAATGGACTGTTGTTGGCCATTTTGAATCAGACAATCAGATGGTCTACTATGCTGGGAATGACAAATTGTAGAGGAATGACATTGCATTCATTGTTAAAAAGAACATTTAAAGATCTATCATGAAGTACAGCACTGTCAGTGATAGGATAATATTCATACACCTACAAGGAAGAATAGTTAATATCATTATTCAAATTTATGCACCAACGACCAACCAATATAAGACCAAAAATGAAGAAATTGAAGATTTTTAACAACTTCTACAGTCTGAAAATGATCAAACATACCATCAAGATGAAACTGGTAATTACTGGTGATTGGAATACAAAAGTTAGAAATGGAGGAGAAGGATCAGGAGTTAGAAAAAATGGCCTTGGTGATAGAAATGACACTGGACATTGTGTAATAGAATTTTGCAAGACCAAGAACTTCTTCATTGCAAATATCTTTTTTCGACAATGTAATGGTGACTATACACATGGAGGAGCCCTAGTGATGCAGTGGTTAAGAGCTACGGACTATGGCTGTTAACCAAAAAAAGGTCAGTATTTCGAATCCATCAGCTGCCCCTTGGAAACCTAATGGGGCAGGTCTACTCTGTCCTGTAGAGTCACCATGAGTCGGAATCGACTCAATGGCAACGGGTTTGGTTTTTTGGGTTTATACACATGGACCTTGCCAGGTGGAATTCACAGGAATCAAATCGACTACATCTATGGAAAGAAATGATGGAGAAGCTCAACATCATCAGTCAGAACAAGGCCAGGGGCTGTCGGTGGAACAGACCAATAATTGCTCATCTACAAATTCAAATTGAGGCTGAAGGAAATGAGAGCAAGTTCAAGGGAGCCAAAATATGAGCTTGAGTATACCCCACCTGAATTTAAAGGCCATTTGAAGGAATAGATTTGACGCATTGAACACTAATGATCGAAGAACATATGAGTTGTGGAATGACATCAAGGACATCCCACATGAAGAAAGCAAAAGTTCATTTAAAAGACAGAAAAGAAAGAAAAGGCCAAAACAGGTGTCAGAAGAGACTCTGAAACTTGCTCTTGAGATTAGAATAGCTAAAGAGAACGGAAGAAAAGGTGAAGTAAAAGCCTGAACGGAAGATTTCAAAGTGCAGCCCTAGAAGATGAAGAAAAGAATTATAATGAAATGTGCAAAGACCTGGGATTAGAAAACAAAGAGGGAAGAATATGCTCAGCATTTCTCAAGCTGAAAGAACCAAATAAAAAGTTCAAGCTTCAAGTTGCCATATCAAAGGATTATATGGGGAAATTATTGATTGATGCAGGAAGCATCAAAAGAAGATGGAAGAAATACACTGTCACTGTACCCAAAAGAATTGGTCAACATTCAGCCATTTCAGGCGGTAGCATATGATCAAGAACCAATGGTGCTGAAGGAAGAAGCCCAAGCTGCACTGAAAGCACTGACAAAAAACAGGGCTTCAGGAATTGATGGAATACCAATTGAGATGTTCCAACAAACTGATGCTGCCCTGAAAGTGCTCACTTGTCTATGCCAAGAAATTTGGAGGAGATTGTCTAACCAAATGGAAGAGATCCATATTTGCGCCCATCCCAAGGTGATCCAATAGAATGTATGAATTATTGAACAATATCATTAATATTACACACAAGTAAATTTTGCTGAAAATCATTCAAAAGCAATTTTAGCAGTACACTGACAGGGTACTGTCAAGCCAGTACCAGAAGAGGGCATGATTTCAGGAGAGAGCATGGAATGAGGGATGCCATTGCTAATGTCAGATGGATCTTGGCTGAAAGTAGAGAATACTGGAGAGATGTTTACCTGTGTTTCATTGACTATGCAAAGCCATTGATTGGGTTATAACAAATTATGGATAACATTTCAAAGAATGGGAATTCCAGATCACTTAATTGTGCTCGTGAGGAACCTGTATATAGACCAAGAGGCAGTCATTCAGACAAAACATGGGGATACTGAGTGGTTTAAAGTCAGAAAAGGTGCACGTCAGGATTGCATCCTTTCACCATACTTATTCAATCTGTATGCTGAGCAAATAATCCTAGAATGGCTACAACATTGAGCTCAAGTATAACAAAGATTGTGAGGGTGTTGCAGGAGAGGGCAGTGTTTCATTCTGTTGTATACAAGGTCCATATCAGTCAGAACCAACTCCAGGGCACCTAACAACAATCCTGCCTCATTAACATCATAGAGGTCAGGATTTACAATCCATAACATAATTACATCAGATCACAAAACACAGGACAACTACACAATACTAGAAATCATGGCCTAGGCAGGTAGACACATATTTTTGGGGGCACAATTCAATCCATAACACTAATGAATAGAATTCAAAATTCATGAATAGAAATAAAATTCCATTTGCCTAACACAATGAGTTTGAATGGACTCAAAGGCTGTAGGTTTTGGGTCAATACAAAGAAGAGTACCTATGTCAAACCAGCAACTGTTAATTTGAAAACATTAGAGGATTCCCATTAACACCAAGTATATAAACAAGAGAAAGAGACAGATAATATGATGACTCAAAATATTATTGTTTAGAAAGTTATTGTCAAAACAATAAGATAGAAAATGAAATAACCCATAGATGTAGAGTATTGGAAAAAATAAAACTTTGTGTATTTGATTATATGCATGAAAAAACTCCAAAGATAAAAACATTTTGGGGGCAGATAAGAATTGGAGAAAATTGGAGCAGCAGCAGGGTAGTTCTTGAATCTCTCTGAATTACTCCATACACACATACAGAGATGAGGCAGCAACCCTAAGACACCAGGGATAACATCTACAAGAAATCTCCAATATGTGAGCTGATGAGGAAAAGTCAACAACTGCAAGAACTGCACAGGGGAAGCTGAGGACAGGAAACAGAAAACCTCATTATGGACATCCTCTCTGGGAAGCACAAGCACCACCAGTGAAGATCAGCCTGGGGGAAGGGTTTACACCCTCTAGTGTTGGGCAAGACAAGGGAAACAACTCCACCAAATCTGGATATGGCTGCAGAAACCTGTGTTTGTCAAGTCTCCAAACCCACAAACCAAAGACCTTCTTTAAGACAAAGACATGGCTCTGAGGAGAGACAGCCCACATATCTGTCCATTAGTCTTACTGTGGGGGCTTGTGTGTTCAAGACTTGAGCTGCAACAGTGAAGGATTCTGTGGGCAAAATACTGAATGACAAAAGAAGAATCAAAAGAAGATAGAAGGAATACACAGAGTCCCTATACCAAAAAAAAATTGCTCAACATTCGATCATTTCAGGAGGTAGCATATGATCAAGAGCTAATGGTACTGAAGGAAGAAATTCAAGCTGCTCTGAAGACAGTGGCGAAAAACAGGTCTCCAGGAATTGACAGAATACCAATTGAAACATTTCAACAAATGAATGCAGAGCTGGTGTGCTCACTCATCTATGCCAAGAAATTTGGAAGACAGCTATCTGGCCAAACGACAGAAAAATAAATCCATATTTATGCCTTTTTCAAAGAAAGATGACTCAATAGAACGTGGAAATTATCAAACAATATCATTAATATCACACACAAAATTTTGCTGAAGATCACTCAAAAGCGGTTGCAGCAATACACCAACAGGGGCCTGCTAGAAATTCAAGTTGGATTCAGAAGAGCACTTGGGATGAGGGATATCATTGCTGATGTAAGATGGGTCTTTGCTGAAGGCAGAGAATACCAGAAAAATGTTTACTTGTGTTTCATTGACTATGCAAAGACATTTGACTGTGTAGATCATAACAAATAACGGATAACATGGCGAAGAATAGGAATTCCAGAACACTTAATTGTGCTCATGCGGAACCTTTACATAGATCAAGAGGCAGTCGTTGGGACAGAATAAGGAGATACTGCATGTTTGAAAGTCAGAAAAGGTGTGTGTCAGGGTTGTATCCTTCCACCATATTTATTCAATATATATGCTGAGCAAATAATCCAAGAAGCTGGACTATATGAAGAACGTGGCATCAGGATAGAAGGAAGACTCAGTAACAACCTGTAATACGCAGATGAGACAACCTTGCTACTGAAAGTGAAGAGTATTTGAATCACTTACTGACGAAGATCAAAGGCCACAGCCTTCAGTGTAGATTACACCACAACATGAAGAAAACGAAACTCACAACTGGACCAATAAACAACATCATGATAAATGGAGGCAAGGTTGAAGTTGTCAAGATTTCATTTTACTTGGATCCGCAGTCAATGCCCATGGAAGCGGCAGTCAAAAAATCAAACAAGGTATTACATTAGGAAAATCTGCTGCAAAGACCTCTTTAAAGTGTTTGAAAGCAAAGATGTCACTTTAAGGACTAAGATGTGCCTGACCCAAGCCATGGTGTTTTCAGTTGCTTCATAAACATGTGAAAGCTGGACACTGAATAAGGAAGACAGAAGAAGAATTGAATATACGACTACCAAAAGAAAGAACAAATCTGTCTTGGAATAAGTACAGCCAGAATGCTCCTTAAAAGTGAGGATGGTGAGACTACATCTCACATACTTTGGACATGTTATCAGGAGGGACCAGTCCCTCGAGAAGGACATCATGCTTGGTAAAGCAGAGGATCAGCGAAAGAAAGGAAGACCCTCGAGGAGATGGCTTGACACAGTGGCTACGACAAGAGTGAAGTAGAGAAAATACATTTTCTGTAGTGTTTTAGTATTAAAATAAGAGAGAATATATTTTCTATTTTAGCTGTATAAGCTGTGATTAAAATCTTTAGTCTTTAAAAACGTCGATTATTTGCTCTGGAATCTGTCTCACGATTGTTCCATTGTGGAAAAACAAATTCCATTGCAGAAAAACAAGGTAATCAAGATTTTTATTGTTGATTAAACCATGTTTCTCTCCGAGGTGACAAAAACAATGAGCGATACCATCAGCACCCGAGATAATTGAGCAAAACCTGGACCCATCCAGTGACCGAAACCAGGATGACGTAAAGAGGCCTGCAAGATGTCAACAATAAGTCACTTCATCATTATGTCCCCCTCAAAGAAGAATCAACATTCCTGGGAATTTCTAAACCCTGACTCTCTTCCTATAAAACCCTTCTGTAGCCTTCTCGGGGCAGACAGAATCTGGGGGAAACTTTGCCCCCTCTGTCTCTTGAACACGGTGTTCAATAAAGCCCTCTTGCTGCTTACCTCCTCCTGTCTCACTATTGGCTTGCAGCAGGTGGCTCGAACCCACAATTTGGGGTAACAAGAGGCTTAAGCATAACAATGATTGTGAGGATGGTGTAGGACCGGGCAATGTTTTATTCTGTTGTGCATAGAGTCACTGTAAATCAGAACTGACTCCATGGAACCTAACAACAACTAACAACTGAGGAAAGAAAGGATGTTGGGAGTTGAAAGCAAATTGACTAACACTTGAAAATAAAAAAAGGGAACACAAAATCTAGATTTTTTTTTTTAATGGGCTAAGACTGCATAACAGTGAAAATGGAGACAAGAGAGTATGTCGTGGCTCTAAGCTGTAATGTCACAAAACGGGTGGTGGGGTGGTTACCTTGTGGGGAATTACCTGAGAACCAAGGAGCATTCTCAAATCAGATTCTAGGGGAGAAAGTAGGGAGGCAATAGGCGTTACTGTTTTGAATACTATTTAGTAGGATCAAAATAACGATATCCCCACACAAAGACATAGAACTCCTTGCTAGCAGACCTACTTTGCAAGGAATACTAAAGGAACTCTTCTAGGTTTGGAGGAAGAGAATGACAGAAGACAGACAGTAATCCAAATCCATATTAAGAGCCCAAGAGTACCAGAAACTATATGAGCAAATATAAAAGACTTTATAGGGTGTGTCCTTCTCATGACTGTGTTAAAAAACATGAGGTTGCGTAAAATAATGATTATCACATTACATCGTTGGATTTGTATATGTGCATAAATATATATACAAACACACACATTGTCATAGACAAAAATACAGCCATAGATATATCTCAATAACAGAATATCAGAGAAGGGAGATGGGATGAAAGGTAGATCCTTCCTCAGCCCAGATTCTGTCAGCTAGGGATTCTCACAGGTAATGTGGTTAATTGTAACTGACAGCTTACCAGTGCCATGGCATCAGCCCAATGGCAAAGGGAAAAACCAAAACAGAAGCAGGAGTGCCTCTGAGACCAGCACATAACTTCACTAATCCTTTTTCCTCATCTGTAAAACAACTATACTATTAAGACCCACATGTCAAGTGTGTTCTAAGAACTAAATTAGAAAATTATCTAAAGAAAACGTGCTTAGTTTGGGGCACACTGTAAGCACTCACTGAATTACAGCCATCATGCTTATTCCTTCACCTACTACTCCTGATTCTTACGGATAAATGAGAAAACAGGAAGGCCATGGTTCCCTCCTGGGGTAAACAAGACCCAGAGTGGGTAAGGGGCTCATTGATGCAGCTCACACTCTCTTTTCCTAGTTCTGTGGTCCATTCTTTTGAGAAGATACCTACTGCTGCCACTTCAAAATTTTGCTCAGGTAAGAGAAGACTGTCTTGTCTTATTCCTGATCTCAAGGGGAAAGCTCGCAGTCTTCATTTGGTATGATGTTAGTTGTAAGGTTTTCATAAACACCCGTATTATAGTGAGAAATTTACCTTCTATTCCTATCTTGTTGGATTTTTTTTTATCATAAAAGGGTGTTGGATTTTTCCTTTGTACTATTTATGTGATATATTACATTAATTGATTTTCTAATGCTGAACCACCCTTGCATTTCAAGGATAGATCCCACGTAGTTGTGGTGTATAATTCTTTTAATATACTCTTGGATTCAGTTTGCTAGTATTTTCTTAAGGATCTTTGCATCTATATTCATAAGAGATATTGGTCCATAGTTTTCCTTTCTTGCAATGATTTTGTCTGACTTTGGTATCAAGGTAATGCTAGCCTCATAGAATGAGTTAGAAAATGTTCCCTTTTCTTCTATTTTTTGGAAAATTTTAAGAAGAAGCAGAGTGTCTTATTTAAATATTTTTTACAATTTCCCAATGAAGCCATCTGGCCCAGGACTTTTTATTTTGGGGATGTTTTTGATTACTGATTCAATTAAATATTTTACTGGAAGTTCTAACCAGAGCAATTAGGCAATAAAAAGAAATAAAAGGTAACCAAATCAGGAAAGAAAAACACAAAATTATCCTTTCTTTTTTTTTTTTTCAAATGGCATAATTTTATAAATAGAAGACCCCAAAGAATCCACAAGAAAATTACTAGGACTAATAAGTTAATTCAGCAAAGTGACAGTGAACATACAAAAGTCAGTCAGGTTTTAATGCATTGACAATAAGCAATCTGAAAATAAAGTTAAGCAAACAATTTCATTTACAATAGCATCTAAAATAATATAATTCCCAGGAGTAAATTTAACCAAGGAAGTGAAAGGTTTGTACAATGAAAACTATAAAACATTAAAAAAAAATTACTGAAGGAAATTAAAGAAGACCTAAATAAATAGGAGGACATTCCATGCTAATGGATTAGAAGATTTAATATTGTTAAAATGTCATTACTACCTAACTCAGTCCATAGATTCAACTCAATCTCCATCAAAATTCTAACTTTCTTTGTAGAAATGGAAAACCCAATCCTCAAATTGATATAGAACAGCAAAAGACCCAGAAAAGTCAAAGCAAACTTGAAAAAAGTAGGATTTGCACTTCCTAATCTGAATACTACAAAATTACAGTGATCAAAACAGTCAAGTACTGGTATAAGGATAGACATATACACCAATGGAATAGAATTGAGAGGTCAGAGATAAACTTATACATCTACACTCACTCTTCACTTATCAACATGATTAAACTTCAAAGACCAGATTATTAAGTGAAAATTGGCATTACATGAAAATGAAGGATGAACACATCAGATCACAAAATGGAGGATGACTGCATCATTACATAACTGCCAAATTACATCATTATATAACTGCCAAACCACTGAGAATCATGACCCAGTCAAGCTGACATATAACCTTAACCATCACAGCCAGCATTATTCTCTCCTCACACCTTAGCATCTGTTACTATCAGAAGTCCGCCATTAATGGGCAATATAGTTGAACAGTAGATTTTTCACTATTGTCATAAATGCAAAATGTCAGATAATGAGATAGTCGATAAGTGAGGAGTGAGTGTACAGTCAAATGGTATTTGGCAAGGGTGCTAAATCATCCAATGGAGAAACAATAGTCTCTTTAATAAATGGTGCTGGGACAAGTGGATTTCCACAAATGAAAAGATGAACCTGAACCCATAACTCACACTGTATATGAAAACTAGCTCAGAATGGATCAAAGACCTAAATATAAGAACTAAATCCTTAAAACTCTTAGAAAGAAATCCAAAACCAAACGAACTGCTGTAGATTCTGACTCATAGCGAACTCATAGGATTTCCAAAGCTGTAAATCTCTATAGGGTCGCTATGAGTCGGATCGACTCAACGGCAGTGGGTTTGGTTTAGGTTTGTAAATCTCTATAGAAGCAGACTGCCACAACTTTCTCCTTAAACAAAGGAATAATGATTTAGGACCTACTTTTTAAATGACTGATTCTTAGATATGACACTGGAAGCATAAGCAACAAAAGGCAAATGGAACCTCATCAAAATTAAAAATTTTACTCCTCTAAGGACTTTATCAAAAAAGTGAAGACAAAACCTACAGACTGGGAAAGATTGGGAGAACCATCTATCTGTTAGGGGTTTAATATCCAAAATATATAAATAGCCCCTATAACTTAACGATAGAAAGACAAACAATCCAATGAAAACAAATGAGCCAAGTACCTAAATAGACATTTCATGAAAGAAGAAACACAAATGGCCAACAAGCACATGAAAAGACACTCAACATCATTAGGCATTAGGGAAAGTCAAATCAAAACCACAATGAAATATTGCTAAAATGGCTATGATAAAGAAAAAAAAAAAGTGCTGGAGAGTATGTGGGGAAATTGGAACACTCATCCATTGCTGGTGGGGCTTTAAAATGGAACATTCACTGTGGAAGGCAGTTTGACGATTCCTCAAAAAGTTAAACATAGATTTATCACATAATCCAGCAATTTCACTCCAAGGTATTCCACTCACAAAAGAATTGAAAACAGGAGCACAAACAGGTACTTGAGTACCAGTATTCACTGCAGCCCTATTCACAATAGCCATAAGTGGAAACAGCCTAAATGTCCATCAGTAGATGAATGGATAAACAAAATGTCATACATACATGCAACGGAGTATTACTGAGCCATAAAGAGAAATGAAGTCCTGGTATATGCTACAACATGAATGGACTTGCAAGCCTTATGCTAAATTTGAAGTAAGTCAATCACAATAGACAAATATTGTACAAGCCCACTTAATGAAATACCTAGAACAAGCAAAGTTTATTAGTGGTTACCAGGGGCAGGAGGAAGGAAGGAGAAAAGGCTGACTAATTGTTTAGGGAACACAGCTTCTCATAAGGGTGTTGGGAAAATATGGAAAAAGATAATAGTGGTGGTTAGCCAGCATTGTAAGCATAATTAATGTCACTGAAAAGTACATGCAAAAAATGTTGAAAGAGCAAAAGTTTTGTTACATATGCTTTTACCACACATGCACACACACACGCACACACACACACACACACAAATTTGGCTGAGAAAAGACAAAGGAAACTTTGTGTGACTCTGATCTATGTTCAACTTAAAATCCCAGCTAGCTCAGTAGATTGAGATAAACTCTCTTGGAAGGCATCTGAAGGAAAAACAAATATTTTGACCATTATAAGAACCATTAAATAACAAATGTCAGAGGCATGGTTTGTGTTAGGCAACCCCACTTATCTCATGGCTTGCTAGCTCCTTTCCTCCAGTTCTGTGGTTTGTTTACAAGTGACTGTCTCTTAGGAACCATGGACAACAAGACACACGGCTACTGACAGGGCAATAATAAAATGCATAGAAACGCTTTCCTCAAATAGGGTTTATTTCCAGTTTAAAATTAATTGCAACATTTTAAATGAGTCTTCTCTTGTGACCTGCACGTAGAGTGTGTTCACACAGATTATGTGGAGGATTGGGAAAGGTTAGTGTAGGTTAGCATAACAATGATTGTGAGGATGGCACGGGACCAGGCAGTGTTTTGTTCTGTTGTACATAAGGTCGCTATGAGTCGGAATCGACTAGACAATGCCTAACGACAATAGTGCAGGAGGGGGTCCAATCTTAGTGCAACATTTTGCTGGTAATTTGAGATAATACTGAGCTTTCCTTGTTCCTTGTCTATTACTGAGGTCTATATTTTCAGAGGGTTTTTCCTGGATCGTTTAAACATACTGGGGAGTTTGAAAAGAATCCTGAGAGTATTTAGCATAATTGCATACTTAGAATGATAGAACTGAATCATTCAACAAAGATATTCAGGATTTAATATTTACCAGGAATTACCTAGAATATTAATTGATTCATTTATTCATTGCACTCTTCTTACTGCCTGCTGTGTGCCTAGCATCCTTCTGTAAAGCTAGAAGATGCTCAGTAGAATAATATGTGTCCCTGGAACTTAAACTTAATTTTAATAAAAGCCATAGTCAAAAAATTTTAAGCGTAGGAAACCCTGGTGGCATAATGGTTAAGTGCTACAGCTGCTAACCAAATGGTCAGCAGTTTGAATCCGCCAGACGCTCCTAGGAAACTCTATGGGGCAGTTCTACTCTGTTCTGTAGGGTCGCTATGAGTCAGAATCGACTTGACGGCACTGGGTTTGGTTTTTATATAGATATATATGTGATGCATGGTGGTAATTTATTTCTCCCCTCACTCCTATAAAGTTGTATGTACATTATCCCCATGCTACAGGGGAGTAAACTCAGTCATGGAGTGTTGTCTCCTGACCACCATCACCTACCCAAACTGGGAATCTGTGTTTAGGCTGCCTGGCTCCTCACCCCGACAAAGTGCTAAAGTAAAGATATGCACGGGAGCAGTCCCATTTACATTTCTTAAGCACCTCTTAGAACACACAGATCCCAACTAACACCCTCAGTGGTTAAGAGCCATGGCTGTCAACCAAAAGGTGAGCAGTTCCAGTCCACCAGCTACTCCCTGGAAAACCCATGAGCCAATTCTACTCTGTTCTACAGGGTCGCTATGAGTTGGAATCAACTTGACAGCAATGGGTTTGGGTTTTTTCGATTTGGGCTGTTGTGAGAGATTTACAAGGAATTCTCCAAGATTTCTGTCACTGCCTGGTGGCTTACACTATTTAGTTCCAATTTCCTTTTTTAAATTGAAATGTTATCTTATTTTTGCTTCACATCTGATGGCTCTTTTCTTCTGCCAGTCTAGACCTGGAGCACTGTTTCAGTTCCTTGATTTCATCCTCTCCCCCACTCTACCCTCCACCTGCATAAAGCATTTGTGTACTCCAGATCCTAATGAAAGTTTTCCATGACAATGGTAGGCAGCATCACAGCACCAAATAGCAAGAAAATAAACAATACACACACACTTAAAATTGAGGCATAGGTATCTATTCTGTTGTCTTTAATCTCAAAACTGAATTTTTTTACAGGTTGCTAATTCTCTACAGAAGATAGATTACTTTTTCTTTCTTCTTCTAAATTGGGTTCCAGGGCCTTTCTCTTCATTTGCAAAATGGTTTATCAAAGTATCTGGATGAATGAAAGGACATCTATTCCACAGTGGATAGAACGCCAGTCTGTTAAACAGACGCTAACAATTAGTTGCCTTTTAAATAGAATTTCAGTTGTCTTGACTCATTTGAGGTAGGTATTACTCACCACCGAAGGCTCCTAGAGCTGCTAAACAAAAGGTCCTCAGTTCAAATCCACCAGCTCCTTGGAAACCATATGGGGCAGTTCTACAATTACTATGGTAATGAAAAGCACCCTGAATAACCAAAATAATTTGGAAAAAGAAAAAAGTTGAAGGACTCACTGCTCTCAATTTCAAAATTTATTAAACTAAGACAGTACTGACATTGGGTAAATGATGTAGACATTAGAACAGAATAGAAAGTAAGGAAATAAGCCCTTATATTTATGATGAAATAATTTTCAATAGATTGCCAAGGCAATTAAATGGGAGAGGAATTTTCAGCAAATGTCATTGGGAAAATTGGATATACATAAACAAAAAGATAAATTTAAACTCTTATTTCACATCATACAAAACAGTTAACTCAAAATGGGCCACAGACATAAATGTAAAAGCTAAACTCAAAAGACTTTTAGAACAAAACATAGAAAATATTTATGACCTTGGGTTAGTTCTTAGATATGTCACAAAAAGCCTGGTCCATAAAATAAAAAATTGGTCTATTGGACTTCATCAAAATTAAAAACTTTTTCACTGAAGAAGATACCATTAAGCAAATAAAAAAGACAAGTCACAGACTTGAGGACAATATTTATAAATCATATATTTAAAAATGCATTTGTATCCAGAATATATAAAGAGCATTTACACTTCAATAATACATCCACATTTTACACTACACATAAAATGTAATATTGTTTGCCTTGTTCATATTTCCCACTATCACATGAGCTTTTAGAGGTGAGGTCTTCTTTTTTTAACTGAATCTCCAGCTTGTAGCCTAGGGTGTGGTACATAGTAGATACACAGGAAATGTGCAATACATGGATGAATGAATAATTACTATGAAGGAATTTTTTAAAATCTAAATATGAATGTATGTGAAAAGGACATCGTTGTATTAATTTATGTTGCCGATCTACTTAAGAAATTTTAAGACTGTATTTAATCTTAGTTGGAACATGACTTTCCCTCTATCTAAAGATAAAATTTTATTTTATTCTGGCACCAAAGATTTTTTTGGCCAGAAAATATCTTCCCACTTATAAAGAATTAGACGTAGCTGGCAACCCATTAGGAGCAGAGGACAGAACACGAAAAGTTCCCACCAAGTGGTCTGCCTCACTTGGTCCCTCGTGTACTGCCGCCAATGTTGTAAAACTAAATAAACACTGGAGAAGTTGAACATTTGTCTAGTGACATTTGACCTTTTCTGAACTTCAGTGGCGCATCCTACAGTTTTGCTTATATTTATCCTAATTTATTTTGTCCGGAGCTAGAGCTGGATGGCTCCTGTTTCTAGAGGGTCATAATGACTATGATATACAAACTTAGGTCTTTCAAGGGTGGATGGATGGCTCTCACAGGGCTTGGCTTCAGCCATCTCACTCCTGAGGCATTCGAGCCAACTTTATTTTAGGTGCATGAAGCATAACTTTCCTCCTTTGAAGGTGAAAACTCAAGATGCTTAGTGGTATAGTGCATGGAAAGAAGAATGTTCAAACACAACATTCAGTACTGATAGCTTGGTCTATTACACTATAGAAAAGCACCCCATGGCATCTCCCTTTCTTTCTAACATGGGTCTTCTATAGTGGGTAAGGGTGCTAGTTAGGGAGTTAAGAGAACCTCAGAAGGCACCCTCTTAGAGAAATAGCACACGGCCACACAGGATGGCCAGGTGCCCCTGCAGCTTTGTATGACTGCACACCAATGGGGTTATTTTTTTTAATCACATAAATTTTATGCCAGACACTGAGCTAGGTACTTTCACCTACAAAATTTATTTGATACCTATGATTGTGGTCCACATTTTACATAGGAAGAAAGTAAGGAAGGCTCAGGACATTGGAGTGACTTAGAAAAATCACCCACTGGGTAGAAAGCAGAGATGGTGGTGGAGCCCTGTGCACGTGTCTTCTTCTCAGCGTATGGCCTTTGCATTTGCCATTACTCCATCTGACCCTGCAAAAAAAGCTGATTCTGGACTTACCACCCTTGGAATTCCTCCTTGGATTTTCTGAAAAATATTACCACTCCTTCTCTCAGCCCTCTCCACCTACACGCATACACACAATCCAGGCTGAGATTAGAGGGAAGAGACAGAGTGAAAAGGGGAGATGATGGAGGAAGGGCAGTCTAAAACATTGGCTGGAGGGATCAGGGATCAGGTACTAGGGGTGCGTGTCCTCATGCAGTTAGGAAGAGCCTGTAACCTGATTAGGGTCCATGCTCTGGAGTAGTCGAGCCAATGAAACATACTCTAAGTCAGAAAGTGAGAAAGATTATTAAGGAGATGCATAAATCACCGGGGACCCAGCACCAACATAGGCTGTCTCTATGGAGCCCCAAAGAGCAATTTTATATTAGAGCTTATACAGAATCTTACAAAGGTTAGAATTGTCTTTGTGGTCCGCAGATGGCCTGGCCTGAGGAGTTATGCATTACAGGATAGTGACAAAAGATACTTTATCAGACTAAAGAGATATGTATCAGATACCTGGGCTCTGATTTCCCTGTGGGGGTTGAAAGTGGCAGATGGTCTGACAGAACAAAACGTTATTTGCATCAGTTTAAAACAAAGAACAAAGTCATTAACAGAGGTATGTGAAGGAGGAGGTAGGCAGAGGAAGGGGAAATACTTCCAGGTTTATCATGGCTGTTAGTTACGTCAAGCTCTCAGTCACCCATTTTGAAAAAGGAGAAAACATGCTGGGGAGTATTGGGGTCACAATAGCAAGACCACTTTGCACATCTCAAACATCTCTCAGGTATCTGTTTTATATTCCCTTTTGAGGCAGAAACAATAAAATACGAAAATTCTATATAACATTAGCACCAAGTGACAAAAGATGATGTTGAGCTTGTGTTTGCCCATCTGGCTTAAGTAGCATATTCTGAACTTTCTGCTTCTAAGCCTTCATCAGTTCCACTGCATCTCAGGCCCTCTACTCTGTATGGGTTATTATTTATATAATCGTTGTGAAGATTAATGATATAAATGAAGTACATAAAAGCATACTGAACACATTATCAGCTTTCAGTAATGTTTAGTACTTCCTGTCACCACTATAATCTTTACTTTCTACACCTCCACTACAATTAGCATAAGTTAGCCCCATGGCTGGCATGCCTGGGTCCTCTGTTCATAGGGATATCTACTTCTCAGATACATGACCTCCTCGTTTCTAAATTGTGCATTAAAGAAAAAACCCTGATGCTTCTTTAAACTTCATAAGGAGAAGAAGGCTCTCAGATAATCGGCAGCAGGTCAGAGCTTGGATTGTGGGGGTGAAGTGGTAAAAGGGGCTACATGTTTGAGGAAGCAGGGAATGGAAACTGCAAGGACAGAAAGCAGAGAGGGCTGTGATATAAAGGGGGTCCTTGTTTTTTTTTGGGCCACCAAGCTGAGGTCGTTGCCCTAAGACAGGCAACTTCCTTTCTTCAGTGCATGGTTATATTCTCCTAGATCCAAAATCAAAGTGGTTGCTCTGGAGTCAATTCCGACTCATGGCAGCCCCACCTGTGTCAAGGTAGAACTGTGTTCCATAGGGTTTTCAATGGCTGTGATCTTTCAGAAGTATATTGACAGACAGTCCTTTCTTCCAAGGCACTCCTTGGGGAATTTGAACTTCCAACCTTTCAGTTAGTATCTGAGCACTTAATATTCTCATAGAGCTGTATTTTTCAACCTGACTCCTCATTAGTTGGTTGTAAAATCAATTTAACGGGTTGTAATCAGCATTTTGAAATGAAATTAAATAAATTGAAAAAAGAGAGGAGAGAACATAGAAGGGAAGTGAAGAGAAATTATTAGAGTGCATTGCACATACTAAAGTTAAGTTTTGTTCTATGACACTTCTAGTTCAATTGTATGCATGACAATAAGTACACTGGGTTGCACTATAAAATATATTTCTCATAAAAATATAAACTCTGTTTTATGGTCACAAGTTTGTAAGTGACTGGTTTACAATGTGTTACCAAGCTATTCCACATGGGTCAGAGTAGAACTATGCTCCATAGGGTTTTCAATGGCTGAAGTTTTTGGAAGTAGTCCTCTGGGTGGACTCGAACCTCCAAACTTTTGGTTAGCACCTGAGTACATTAGCCATTTGCACTACCCAGGGACTCCTTACAACACATTACCAACCGAATACTCTTCTCATGAAGTACACTAGTCTCATCTTTTCTGCAGATGTTAAATCCACAGAAGATTGGATCTAAAGTCAGTCAGAAAATATATAACCACCTTCCATTCCACATAGTGCTGGAAAATAAAAGTTAAAAAGTTTTTAGCCATTGAGCATAACATTTGCAACACTCCTGAAAGACGGTAAGTGAGCACACCTATGGAGATATAAGTCCAGGGGAAACCACAGCCCAAAATGTGGGCAGAGGAATGGTCCTGAAGTATTAAAATTATTTTTATTATCTGTTAAAAAAAAAAAAAAAAAGACTCTGTATAATGGAGTTTCAGACCTTCGGCATGGCCATGTAAGGAGTTTTCTATCACAGTGAAAAAGATAGAATTGATGCATTAGAACTTCAGCAAGGCATCCCAAAATGTTAGCACCTTTTTTTGAAATATAAGCCATATGCTTTCATTGAGTTAAAAGGAGCAACGATGGAACATTTACCCTTTTTGATGTATGTACCTCCATAGATATACTAGGGACAAGTTAACCCCTTTATATTAATAACGCAAAAAAAAAAAAAAAAATTCTCATTGGATTTCTCCAGGGTCCCACATTTCTGTCCTTGAGGAAGTCCTTAAAGTGTTGTGCTGCTCAGTGCACTGGCAGTACCTCTGGAATGAATCTATCTGCTGTGGGCAAGACCTCTGTGTCTGCCTACACACCCAGAGGTGATGCCCACTCAGGGGTGAGCACTCTTCTGACATTTGGAGAGTCCCACTTCCAAGCCAAATGCTGGTGATGGGAAGCACAATTCCTGGATGCTGTCTCATATTCCGTTTGTAGGGATCAGGGCCAGGAAAAGAAAAACAAAGCAAAACAGGCCCAAATATTTGAGGGATCTCTTCCTACTAGGCTCCTCACATTTTTATTTCATTACTATTCAGAAGAATTTGTCTATGGTCAGGCAGAATACGTGGTAACTGGAGATCCTGTAACAGCCCCACAACTACCAACTGTCAAAACAATGCAACTAAATTAATGCATATCTATTTAATTTTTAGGTGCCTTGGTGGTGCATACGGTTTGATCTCAACAACTAACTGAAAGATTGGCAGTTGGAACTCACCCAGTAGTGCTGCAAAAGAAAGGTCTGGCAGAAAGATCTGCTTCTATAAAGATTACAGACAAGAAAACCCTATGGGGCAGTTCTACTCTGGGACACATGCGGTAGTCATGAGTCGGAATGAACTCAACAGCAATGGCTTTGATTTGGTTTTAATTTTCTGGCCAGAAAACAATTTAAAATATTTGGATTCAGAGTACAAAGGAACATAAACTTTCTTTGAAATGGCACACTGTATAAAAAAAGAAAGACTCATTTGCCAAGTGGACTACAAGACTCATAAAAGAAAGATATCTATAGAACAAAAAGCTGAGAAAAGGATGTGGTTTATTATTGGATCTTGTCTTTTCAGCACTAGTTGGAATCCGAATGAACACTGGCCCATGGACAGAACTCTTTTTTGTGGCTTAAAGACCCAAAGCTTAGAACCAAAGAAGCCAAGTGGCTCCATGGCCTGATTTCTTTCAAACCTGTATCTGTATCCTGAAACTTACTCATACGGGAAGGGCACAGGCCACATCACTAGGGAACAGCCAGGTGAGGCTACCTGTCCCAGGACAAAAACAGAAGCCACCCCTCTTCCCAAGGGGAAGAAACTCAAACACTCACCTAAATGAAAGAAGCATTAGACATCATCCAGAGGGTGAGATTTCTGGGTCTTCTGTCATGAAGGAAGAGCTCCCCATTCCCCCTCAACTTGCACCATGGAAGGAAGTGAGGCTGACAAGACAGAGGGCATGCTGAAGAAGAAGGTAGACTTCTCTCAAGACAGGTGAACACCTGGGTTTTCTTCCTTCTCTTTCCTCTCTCCCAAATCCCCTAGCGAGTGCAGTCTGTCCTTCCTCTGTGTTCCTGCCTCCCATTATTGACACTTTATTCCAATATTTATGGCATATTAATCCCTGAATCTTTCTTCTGTTACCTTTGACTAGGTGGTTAGCTTCCAGAGGGCATGAATCATACTTTATTCACATCCGCCTTGCTGGATCTTAAAGAGTGAGGTGCTGAGTAAGTGAGCGTTGGAAGAATTAATGGATTAATGAATAGCACAGTGACCTCTGCAGGCTTCAGAGACTGCAGTGCCCCTGAACATGGGCCCTGAAAGCCCCCAATTTTTAGGGTCCCCTAAAAAAAAAAAATAGGAAGGGCAGTAGCAGGGCTCCCGGACTGCAGACCCCAGCTGCAGACTCCAGGGCTCTGAGCCTCTCTGGTCAGGAAGTGAGGAATCTTCCTTCAGAGCCCAATGTCCCCCGTGCTGGAAAGGATGGTCAGTAGCTTCTGATGACACAGCAGCTTAGGTTAGCCGTGTCTGGTGGTGCACAGGAGAGGCAGAAATGTGGAAAAGCATGAGCAGGGGAGCTGCTTGTTTGCTGGGTCCCGAAGGGCGGCTTTTGCTCACCCGTCCCAGTGCGACGGTTACCACAGCCAGGCGCCCTTACCGGCAGTGCCCACACCAGACCTACAGTAAAAGATTTCGAATATCTTCCCTGAACACGGGGTTCAGGGAAAGTAAAAAAATAGAGATGGAATCCATATGTGTAAGCAACATGTGACTTTAATCCTTCTTGCAATAGGGAGCCATTGCTAGTTTTTCAACCACGGAGGGACAGGATTAAGCTGGGCCTCAGTGATGGATCAAATGAATTAGAGTTTTAATCCTCTTTGATTTATTTTGAGATCAGTGAACATGTGCTCGTTGGCACAGCTAAGACTTTCCACTGTGGCCAAGCAGGAGGAACTACTCAGAGTGGGCGGGGAGCACTGGGCTGCACGGCTCTCGGACTCTGCCATTCACAGGTCGCCATCTAGTGACCAAAGGATTCTAACGTTGCCATTGTCCCTAGTGTATAAAGGATGAGAATGTCTAAGAAGAAAAACTTTAAAAGTAAAGCAATATTTAAAAGACATATTTTTCTAATAAAGCAAATAAAAGAATAATTTTTCCCTTTTAAATTGGTTACAGCGAAGGTTGCATTTTGTTTCGGCCTCTTTAGCAGGAATTATTGCTAAATATTTACCGGTAACGAGGGAAAATCCTGTCAGGATGTAACCAACCAGAAATCCGCAGTTAATCTTGCGCCTTTTTATAAGATCGCCATTTTTCCTCGTGAAGTCACTTACTTCAATTAAGATTAATTGTGTGAGGAAATGTTTGTTGGATGAAGGAGTGAAATTAAAAATTGCTGTACATTTCAGCATTCAGAACCCTGCTCAGTTACTTACCAGGTGAGGGAATGCAAAAAGCCTTGAGGCTCATATCCTTCACTTGCAAAGTGAATAAAATCACTTGTTTCCTAGGACTGATCGTTGTGAAAAGTGAATGAAATCATGTACGCACAGCCTCCAGCGAACCTTAAGTTCTCAGGATCCTTCACCAAGCTGGTTTACAACCCAGCAAAGCCTTTTCCTGTCGAATGCACTGTATGCAGCCTACTTATTTACCCAAAGAGCCTCTCACCAACTCCCCCCAGGAGTCTCCAAGAGCATGCGGTTCATGTTCTGTGCAAAATCTAAGGTATTTTAAGCACTTAACAGATGTCGAAATGGAATATTCATGAGTAAATTCCCCATCTGTTTTCCATCAGCTTGGCCACTCGAATGCAGTTGGAAGATAGTTTTTTTGTTTTAATAATATTTTATTGATTTTTTGATGAAAGTTTTCACAGCAAGTTAGGCTCCCATTTGACAATTTCCTCACAAATTGTTCAGTGACATTAGTTGCACTTGTCAGAAAGTGTCAACATTCTCTTTAATTGTGTTCTGTTTGTTCTATTTCCAGTGTTCTAGTTTCTCTGCCCCCTTATCTTCTCATCTTTGCTTTTGAGTAATGATTGGCCATTTGGTCTCATTCTGGTGGTTTTTAAGTAGGGCACTGATCTTATGGGTAATATCCTTTATTTTGTGTGCCACTGTTATTTTGCTAAAAGGTGATCTCAGGGGATAGGCTTGGTTCTGGGTTTAAAGAGTGTTTCAGGGTGATGGTCTCAGGGAGTCTTTTGTTCTCTACTGTTTCAGTTTGTCTGGGGATTTTTTTTTTTTTAAATAAGAATTTGAGTTCTGCTCCATATTTTTCTCCCATTCTATCCAGGACCAGCTATTGTGACCCTGGTCAGAACGGTCAGAGGTGATAGCTGGACACCATCCAGTCCTTCTTATCTTAGGGTAGATGAGATTGTGGCTTGTGTAGACTCATTTCTTCTAAGCTTTTGGTTCCCTTCTTACTGTTTTGCTCCTGGCAAGTGAAGAAAAAGGCCTGTAATTGTGTCTTAGGTGGCTGCTTGCAAGCTTCTAAGACCCCAGATGCTATTCATTTCACTAGGAGGTAGTTCATGATTTTTGTGAACCATGTTATGCCAATCGACTGAGTTGTCCCATAAGACTCTGGTCCTAAGCTTTCAAATCCAGAAAACCAATCTTAGAAGGTGTTTGGTTATGTCTGAGAAGTATCTATATTTGTGTATTCAATGAATATATGTCCCTGCACCTACCTATTTGTACTTACATGTACCTATAGATAATTCTATCTGTTCTCACCTATGTACACACCTGTACCTACCCATATATTAATTTGCCTGTACCTACCTATATATGCTCCAAAACTCGTTCTTACTTTGGTTGTGCTATGCTCACTACATGCACATCCAGTGCCGCTTTTCCCATCATCAAAAATAACAAGTCTTTACAGTATAAACTGTACTTTCCCCTGCTGCCTCCTCTCCCTGGTAACTGCTGATGAACATTGTTCTCTCTATATTTATCTGTTCTTGTCTTCTTATAAAAGAGGGATCATACAATGTTTGTCCTTATATGCCCATTGTACTTAGCATTATGCTCTCCAGGTCCATCCATGTTATGTTTCATGGATCCATCATTGTTCTTTGTGGTATTCCATTGTATGTACGTACCAGAATTGCTTATCCATTCATCCGTTGGTAGGCACTTTGGTTATTTCCATTTATTTGCTATTGTGAATAAAGCAGTAATGAATGTAAGTGTGCATGTGTCTGTCCATGTCATTATTTTTAGGCCCTTTTTTAGGATATATATATAGAAGTAGAATTGCTGAGTAGTTCTGGTTCTTATTTTTTGAGGAAGCGCCATACCTTTTTCTATAGTGTTTATATCATTTTACAGTCCCACCAGCAATGAATAAGGGTTCCAATCTTCCCACATCTGTGCTAAATCTGCTGCAAAAGACCTCTTTCAAGTCACTTTGAGGACTGAGGTGCCCCTGACCCAAGCCATGGCCTTTTCAATAGCCTCATACGCACATGAAAACTGGACAATGGAAAGAAAGACCAAAGAAGAATTGATGCCTTTGAATAATGGTGATGGCAAAGATACTGAATATACTGTGGACTGCCAAAAGAACGAACAAATACGTCGCGGAAGAATTACAGCCAGAATGCTCCTTAGAATCAAGGATGATGAAGCTTCCTGTCATGTACTTTGGACATGCTATCAGGAGGCACCAGTCCCCGGAGAAGGACATCATGCTTGATAAAGTAGACTCAGCAAAAAAGAGGAAGACCCTCAGCAAGATGGATTGACATGGTGAGTACAACAAAGGGCTAAAACATAGCAATGATTGTGAGGACGGCAAAGGACTGTGCAGTGTTTCATTCTACTGTACACAGGATCGCTGAGTCGATGGCACCTAACAACAATAACAATAAGGTGGTATCACATTGCAGGCTTTATTTGCATCTCTCTTATGGCTAATTATCATGAACATCTTTTCATATGTCTGTTGGCTGCTTGGATATCCTCTTTGGTGAAGGCTCTATTCATATCCTTTGCCCTTTTTATGATCGGGTTGTTTGTCTTACTGAGTCACACTTTTCAGTTGATTTTAGAGATTAGACTCTTATCGGATAAGTTGTTTCTGAAGATTTCTTTCTCAGTCTGCAGGTTGCCCATTTACTCTTTTAATAAAGTGTTTTCATAAGCAGAAGTATTTAATTTTTAGGAGGTCTCATTTATCTATTTTATGTTCTTCTATTCATGCATTTTTTAGAATGTTTGTTATCCTATGTTTACAAAAAATTAGGCCCTGTAGTTTTCTTCCAGAAATTTCATGGTTTTAGGTTTAACACTGAAACCTCTGATCCACTTTGAGTTAGTTTTTGTGTATGGTGTGAAGTGTGGGTCCTGTTTCATTTTTCTGCAGGTTGATATCTAGTTTTTCCAGCACCATTTATTAGAGACTGTTTCCGTCCCACCAAATGGACTTTGAACCCTTGTTGAAAATCAATTGCCCATAGATGGCTGGGTTTAATTCTGGGTTCTGAATTCTATTCCACTGGTCTATGTGTTTATAAAAAAAAAAAATAGTAGAACCAATATCAGGCTGGTGTGATTGCAGTGGCTGTAGAGTATGTTTTGATATTGGGGAGTGAGGCCACTTGCTTTGTTCTTTTTCTTCAATATTGCTTTGGCTATTTGGGGTTTCCTTTATTTCCATATGAAGTTGATCATTAGTTTTTTCCTTTTCAGTAAAGAACGTTGTCAAGATTTGTTTTGGGATTGCATTGTACCTGTAGATCACTTTAGGTAGTATTGACATTTTCGCTATATTAAGTCTTCCAATCTGTGAGCACGAGGGGGATATCTTTCCATTTTTTGTAGGTCTCTTTCAGGCTCTTATAGTAGTATTTTATAATTTTCATTGTACAAGGCTTTTATGTCCCTGGTTTGGTTAATTTCTTGGTATTTTGTCAATATGGGACCTACTATGGATTGAGCTGTGTCCCTCCAAGTATGTGTGTCAATTTGGCGAAGCCATGATTCCCGGTATTGTGTGATTGTCCATCATTTTGTGATCTGTTGGGATTTTCATGTGTTGCAAATTCCATGTCTACGATGTTAATGAGGTAGCATTAGCGGCAGTTAGTTATGTTAACGACAGGCAGGACTCAATCTACAAGATTAGGTTGTGTCTTAAGTCAATCTCTTTTGAGATATAAAAGAAAGAAGTGAAGAGAGAGACATGGGGACTTCATACCACCAAGAAAGTAGTGCCAGGAACAGAATGTGTCCTTTGGCCTGGGGTTCTCTGCACTAAGAAGCTCCTAGACTGGGGAAACGTTGATGACAAGGACCTTCCCCCAGAGCCTAGAGAGAGAGAAAGACTTCCTCTGGAGCTGGTGCCCTGAATTCGAACTTCTAGCCTACTAGACTGTGAGAGAATTATCCTCTATTTGTTAAATCCATTCACTTGTGGTATTTCTATTATAGCAGCACTAGATAACTAAGACAGAGCCTATTGTTAATGGTATTGTTTTCTTGATTTCTTTTTCAGAGTAGTCTTTGTCAGTGTAGAGGAACAAAACTGATTTTTGTGTGTTTGTCTTGTACCCTGCAATGCTGCTAAATTCTTCTATTAGTTCCAGCAGTTTTCTTGTGGAATTGTCAGGGTCCTCTATGAGTCACAATTGACTTGATGGCAACAGGTCTCGGCTTTTTTGGTCTAGGCATATGATCATGTCATCTGCAAATACAGATAGTTCTACTTGTTTGTTTCTTTTTATTTCTCTTTCTTATATTATTCCTCTGGCTAGGACTTCCAGTACAATTTTGGATAACAGTGATGATAATGGGCATCCTTGTCTAGCTCCCGTTATCATAGGGAAGGTTCTCAGCCTTTTCTCGTTGAGTATGATGTTGGTTGTTGGTTTTGCATATATGCCCTTAATTATGTTGACAAATTTCCTTTTTATTCCTGTTTTGCTGTGAGTTGTTATCAGAAAAGGGGTTTGAATTTTATTGAATGCCTTTTCTGCATCAATTGATACGGTCATGTGGTTCCTTTCCTTTATTTATGTGAAAAATTATAATGTTTGATTTTCTAAAATTGAACCACTCTTGTAATCCTGGTATGAATCTCACTTGATCAGGATGTATGATTTTTTTTTTTAATATATTGCTGACATTTGTTACCTAGAATTTTGTTGAAATTTTTTGCATCTATGTTCATAAGTGATATTGATATATAATTTTCTTTTTTTTGAGATGTCTTTGCCTGGTTTTGGTATCCTGGCTATGCTGGCTTCATAGAAAGAGTTTGGTAGTGCTCCTTCCTCTTCTATGTTTTTGTGGAGATTGAGTAGGATTGGTGTCATCTCTGAATGTTTGGTAGAATTCTTCAGTGTAGCCATCTGGTCTTGGGCTTTGTTGTTGTTGGCAGTTTTTTGATGACATCTTCAATTTCTTCTTCTGTAATGAGTCTGTTTAAATATCCTACCTCTGCTTGTGTTAGTTTGGTTAGACAGTGTGTTTCTAGGAATATGTCCATTTCATCTAGGTTTTTTAATTTCTCGGAGTACAATTTTTTTAAATAATCAGTTATGATCTACTTTATCCCTTTTGGATTGGTTGTAATGTCACCAATTCTATATCTTAATTTTGTTATTTGCCTCTTCTGTTTTTTATTTCTTTTGCCAATGTATCCAGAGGTGTGTCTATTTTATTGATCCTTTCAAAGAACCAACTTCTGATTTTGTTGATTCTTTCTACTGTTTTTTCTATTTCTATTTTGTTTATTTCTGCCCTGATCTTTGTTATTTCCTTTTCTATTTGTTCAATGATTTTGGATCTTTCTTCCTTTTTAATGTAGGCATTTATTGCCATGAATTTCCCTGAGTACAATTTTTGCTGGAATTTCATTTTTGTTTTATTCTAGGAACTTTTTAATTTCACTTATGATTTTTTCAATAACCCAATTGTTTTTCAGTAGTGTATTATTTACTTTCCATGGTTTTTTTTTTTTTTCTTCTTTTTTTCTTGTTGCTGATTCGAAGGTACATGCTGTTATGGCTGGAGAAGATGCTATGTACAATTTCAATATTTTTAAATTTGTTGAGACCTGTTTTGTGTTGTAGTGTGTGGTCTGTTCTGGAAAATGATCTGTGTGTGCTGGTGAAGAATGTATATTGTTCTGATGCTGGGTGGAGTGTTCTATATATGTCCACTAGGTCCAATTGACCTTATGGTTTTATTTAAGTTCTCAATGTCCATGGTGATCTTCTTAGATATTTTGTCTACAATTAAAAATGGTGTGTTAAAATCCCCTTCTATTATTGTGGAGCTATTTCTCCTTTCATATTAGTCAGTATATATTTATAATTGTTATGTCTTCTTGCTGAATTGACCCTTTTATTATTATATAATGTCCTTCTTTATCTCTTGTAATAGATTTTGATTTAAAGTCTTCTTTATCGGATGTCATTATGGCCACCCTTGCTCTTTTTTGTTTACTGGCTGTATGGAACATTTTTCTCCATCCTTTCATTCTCAGTTTGTTCGTGTCCTTATGTCTAAGGTGTGTTTCTTGTAGACAGCAAAAGGATGGACTTTTTTTTTTTTTCAATCCATTCTGCCATTCTCTGCCTTTTGCATGGGGTGTTTCGATTATTTGCATTTAAGGTTATTACTGAAAATGAAGAGTCTACCTTACTCATTTTGATATTTGTTTTTTGAGTGTTTCATATCTTCTTTGCTTTTTTAATTCTGATGTTTGGTTTTTGTTTGTGTTTGGCTGAACTCTTGTGATGAGCAGTTTTGCTATCTTCCTTTTCTTCTGTTTCTTCTTAGTAATTTCTTAGTGGTTATCACATATGTTACATTATGCAACTTAAAATTGAAACAATATTTA